>NC_063058.1:28974665-29117165 GCF_018812025.1 Megalobrama amblycephala
AATTGTTACGAATTTACTGCAGGGTCTTATTATGTATGCTTATACAGTAGGGGTGTGTGTGTGTGTGTGTGTGTGTGAAATGCCACAGTTCCCTTGAATATAAAGTGAGACCGAATCAACTTCACACACATTTTATCTGGCTGAACTATTGCTCTGGGGTCTTTGGCCCCATGTTACATGTGACGTTAATACTGGATACAGGTTACACAAATTTAGTTTCTGATTAAATATTCCACATTGCTTTTTATCTAAATATCCTATGAGGTCTGCAAAATCTCACAGCTGTCCCATGTGACGTGCTCGGCTCGGTCTCGTGACACTCTTGATGTCCCGCACATGTTTTATGGTAAATGCGCTCGAGCATTAAAACATTTAGGAGATACTAGTGTTAAAGCAGACAAACAAAAACAGAAGAACAAATTCATCAGGTTACACATCATTCTTTACAAAGCTTTTTTAATTTCTATATATTTAATTAATGCTCCTTAATTTATTGTATTTTCAGTGCCTTTTTGCTCAAAATCAAATAGATTTAAAACGACTTGAACTTCAAGACTTTCCTCTGATAATATACTGTAGCATTATGCCTGTAAATATTGTTCATTTAAATATTATAGTATGTACTTCTGTAAAAATCATAATATTTACAATTAAATAAATTAAAATAATTAGATTAGGTATTAAATTACATAAAAATTACATCAACAATTATGTAATGGTACATGATAATATATAATACTATTAATCTGACTATATTACTATTATTATAATTCATGTTTTAATATATATTTTAAAATATATATTTTTAATAAATGTAATTGTTCATATTATATTATATTATATTATATTATATTATATTATATTATATTTTTGTCTGTAAATATTGTAATATTAATTTTATTTAAATATTATGTACTTCTGTAAAAATCATAATAATTAAAATTAAATAAATTAAAATTAAATTAAATAAAAAATTACATCAACAATTATGTAATGGTACATGATAATATATAATACTATTAATCTGACTATATTACTATTATTATAATTCATGTTTTAATATATATTTTAAAATATATATTTTTAATAAATGTAATTGTACCTATTATATTATATTATATTATATTATATTATATTATATTATATTTTTGTCTGTAAATATTGTAATATTAATTTTATTTAAATATTATAGTATGTACTTCTGTAAATATCAAAATAATTAAAATAAAATAAATTAAAATAATAAGATTAGGTATTAAATAAAATAAAAATGGCATCAACGATTGTGTAATGTTACATGATAATATATAATAATATTAATCTGACTATATTACTATTATAAATAATATTTTAATACATATTTTAAAATATATATTTTTAATAATTAATTGTAATTATAACTATTATATTATTATATTTTTGTCTGTAAATATTGTAATATTAATTTTATTTAAATATTATAGTATGTACTTCTGTAAATATTATAATTATTAAAATAAAAATTTAATAATGTGAAGAATAAGAGATTGGGTACTAAATTAAATAAAAATTACATCAACAGTTATTGTGCATGACAATGTATAATAATATTAATCTGACTGTATTAATATTATTATAATTCATATTTTAATATTTATTTTAAAATATATATTTTTAATAAATTATATTATATTATATTATATTATATTATATTATATTATATTATATTATATTATATTATATTATATTATATTATATTATATTATTACAGTTAATTGAATATATTAATTGTTATTTTACCATTATTGGCCATTATTTTACTATTTTAAGGTCAGCTGGTTCTTTTTGAGCATCATATGATGTGTTTCTCTGAATGACAGAGGTGTTTTCAAATTCTGATCTGTAATATCTGATCTACAGACTCATTGGTCAGAGGCCAGTATGTGTGTTTTAGTCTGTGATTTAACTAGTCTACTATTTACACAAGCAGAGCTGAAGACAGTTTCTGCCTAAGCTACCAGTGTGTGTGTGTGTGTGTGTGTGTGTGTGTGTGTGTGTGTGTGTGTGTGTGTGACTGTGTGCGCAGGAATGACTGGTTTCCTGACTTTGTACTGGAACACAATTACTCTGAGACAAAAAAACCTGCTGCCAGGATCCTAAAAAGGTCTGAGGCCTTAACAATCATTTACCTGCTTACTGCTTAACTAAAGCAATCTCTGACCTTCCTAGTTCATATTTGAAGAGGAAAAGATGCCACAGTATCAGCAGTTTACACCTTCAATCACTGATATTCTGATTTAATTTTACTGTATTGACAATTGTTGTAATATTACAGCTGTAGTGTAGGCCTATTTGTTTACAGTCCTTCCATGTACAGAACACCATTTCTGTAAAGACACGCATTTAAGAAATCACGCAGTCCAGACAGCTTTGGTTGTAATAGTATTTATTTATTGCTTTATTTTTCCATTGTTAAGTTTAGCAAGTGCTGAATATTCATGAGCATTGCTAAAAAGGTTTTGAGCCACTGATTAACATGTGACTCATAAATGCACACTCATGTCCATTGAGAGGTTTTTTATGTAGAAAAGGTCTCTTTAAGATCTCATATTGTTGCAGAAGTGAAAGCAGTTTAAAAAATTGAATTTCTAAAAAATATATAAGTTTAAGTTTACTGTAAAACGAATATATTGAACTAAACATTTAAATTTTATGCAAAATATATATTTTACAAAATAATTTAGACTCTAAAATGGCTAGAAAATCAAAGTAATATGTCTAGTTGATATCAGAAGCATCAATTGGGTATAAATATTTTTATTGCAGGATGGATTAACGGATTTACATTACTACATTTAACATATAATTTGTAATTGTTTAATAAAAGAGAAAAGCAAGTAAATTCAAGCGATCTGGTTGTTATATTCGTGTCACGAGTAGTAAGTATTGTAGCCAATCACAGGCATGATGACCAATAATGACCAATCAGAGGTGTTTAAGTTACTGGAAGTGAGAATCCACTCAGTTTCACTCAAAACGCTGAATGAGTTTATATGTTTAGTGCAAGTTTACTGAGTTTACTAAGTGCACAAATCCTCTCGGAAACACGATGTAAATAAAAGATTCATTTTGAAGTTTAGTCAAATTCATTGATTAAAACGTGAGTTTGCACTGAACTGCTTGACAGCTTCAGTGATTATAAAGGAAGAGTTTTTGTTTTTCATGAGACATATACTTCACACTTCAGTCCAAATAGTGACAAAAATAGATTTTTTAATGTTATAATAGTGATTTGATTCGCAATTTGAAGAAAAGTTTTTGTTTTTCATGAGATATACTTCACACTTCAGTACAAAAAGTGACAAAAATAGATTTTTTAATGTTATAATAGTGATTTGATAATCTCTAAAAAATAAAATCAAAAGCAAAATGTGTAAAAAAACAATTTTAGGGAGTGGAAATGGCCAATGAGCCAATAAGTGGCCCTCTGCAGCAATCTACTGGTCATACTGTAATTGAATAGCTTCATAAAAGTGTTTGTATTTCACCAAGTGTTAGTTTTCCTACATTGTTGAACTAAACTTTAAAATTTTTGAAGGATGAACAAAAACATTTTTGGACATCACATTAAAAATAACATTGAAATTGGATAATATTCAGACTTTTGAGCTTTGAAGTGCTGGAAAAAGTTGTACTACTTAAAAGTCCTTTATTCTTATAACAATGGTCTTTAACTGTCTGGCTTATGATCAAAGCTATATGTGATTAATCTTTGGACGTACCACACACACACTTGTCGTCACGTTGAAAGAGTAAGATTTGATGACGTCATCAGAGTTCGCCATACCTTGGCTTTTGGTGAATTGACGCCACAGGTTGATATCACAAAAATTAAGTGTGCTACCATTTTCATAGTAAAACAGTGAATTTTGAGAGTTTAAGCTTTTGAATGAAAGCATATGACGATTACTAAAAATGTGATATATGTAAGAGGGGAAAAAAGGCTGCAAAAAAGTGTGGCTACCAGGACACTAAAGGATAGTTCACCAAAAAATGAAAACTACCCCATAATTTACTCACCCTCAAGCCATCCTAGGTGTTTATGACTATCTTCTTTCAGATGAACACAATCAGAGATATATTAAAAAATATCCTGACTCTTCCAAGCTTTATAATGGGAGTGACTGGAGGATGAGTTTTTGAAGTCCAAAAAAAGTGTATCCATCCATCATAAATGTACTCCAGGGGGTTAATAAAGGCCTTCTGAAGCGAATCGATGCATTTAAAACTTTATAAAGTAAAATAACGAGCTTCCGGTGCGACAGCCATACGCATTCGACTTGTGTCTCCAGAATGCAAGTTAACAGGCTAAAGAATGCTATAAAATTAGATAAATCAAGTTTATTTTTTGTCATTTAATGCACCTTCATTTATTGTAATTTCAGTGCTGCTTTGCACAAAGATATACAGTGGGTCAGAAAGTATTCAGACCCCCTTAAATTTTTCACTCTTTGTTATATTGCAGCCATTTGCTAAAATCATTTAAGTTCATTTTTTTTCCTCATTAATGTACACACATATTGACAGAAAAACACATAATTGATGACATTTTTGCAGATTTATTAAAAAAGAAAAACTGAAATATCACATGGTCCTAAGTATTCAGACCCTTTGCTTTGACACTCATATATTTAACTCAGGTGCTGTCCATTTCTTCTGATCATCCATGAGATGGTTCTACACCTTCATTTGAGTCCAGCTGTGTTTGATTATACTGATTGGACTTGATTAGGAAAGCCACACACCTGTCTATATAAGACCTTACAGCTCACAGTGCATGTCAGAGCAAATGAGAATCATGAGGTCAAAGGAACTGCCTGAAGAGCTCAGAGACAGAAGTGTGGCGAGGCACAGATCTGGCCAAGGTTACAAAAAAAGTTCTGCTGCACTTAAGGTTCCTAAGAGCACAGTGGCCTCCATAATCCTTAAATGGAAGACGTTTGGGACGACCAGAACCCTTCCTAGAGCTGGCCGTCCGGCCAAACTGAGCTATCGGGGGAGAAGAGCCTTGGTGAGAGAGGTAAAGAAGAACCCAAAGATCACTGTGGCTGAGCTCCAGAGATGCAGTCGGGAGATGGGAGAAAGTTGTAGAAAGTCAACCATCACTGCAGCCCTCCACCAGTTGGGGCTTTATGGCAGAGCGGCCCGACGGAAGCCTCTCCTCAGTGCAAGACACATGAAAGCCCGCATGGAGTCTGTCAAGATGGTGAGAAATAAGATTCTCTGGTCTGATGAGACCAAGATAGAACTTTTTGGCCTTAATTCTAAGCGGTATGTGTGGAGAAAACCAGGCACTGCTCATCACCTGTCCAATACAGTCCCAACAGTGAAGCATGGTGGTGGCAGCACAGCATCATGCTGTGGGGGTGTTTTTCAGCTGCAGGGACAGGACGACTGGTTGCAATCGAGGGAAAGATGAATGCGGCCAAGTACAGGGATATCCTGGATGAAAACCTTCTCCAGAGTGCTCAGGACCTCAGACTGGGCCGAAGGTTTACCTTCCAACAAGACAATGACCCTAAGCACACAGCTAAAATAACGAAAGAGTGGCTTCACAACAACTCCGTGACTGTTCTTGAATGGCCCAGCCAGAGCCCTGACTTAAACCCAATTGAGCATCTCTGGAGAGACCTAAAAATGGCTGTCCACCAACGTTTACCATCCAACCTGACAGAACTGGAGAGGATCTGCAAGGAGGAATGGCAGAGGATCCCCAAATCCAGGTGTGAAAAACTTGTTGCATCTTTCCCAAAAAGACTCATGGCTGTATTAGATCAAAAGGGTGCTTCTACTAAATACTGAGCAAAGGGTCTGAATACTTAGGACCATGTGATATTTCAGTTTTTCTTTTTTAATAAATCTGCAAAAATGTCAACAATTCTGTGTTTTTCTGTCAATATGGGGTGCTGTGTGTACATTAATGAGGAAAAAAATGAACTTAAATGATTTTAGCAAATCGCTGCAATATAACAAAGAGTGAAAAATTTAAGGGGGTCTGAATACTTTCCGTACCCACTGTAAATCAACTTGAACAACAACTTCCTCTAACACAGCATTTTGTCTGTAAATATTATAGTATTTATTTCTGTAAATATCATGAGACTGAATACATTTTAAATATGTTTCAGCCAAAAATTCTTAAAACTGTAGTTGTTTGGTTTGTGTTTAAGTTGAATCTCTCCTCAGATCAGCCTGCAAATGACTTTCTCAGTTAATCGAGATATCAGATAAACACTCTAATTAGCAGAGGGCATGATTTGGGCGTTTCTTTTACCCTGTAGTGTCCCAGCGGGGGTCTGCGTCTCTTTTGGAGACCACCCTGCCCCCTTCGAGATAAACACGTCTGCCACCGTCACCTCGCTATCAGACACGAGCGGTATAAATAACAACCCTTAACATTCTTCATCGCCACGGAGATAACAGCAAGAGGACCTAAATGAGAGCACTCACACCCCGTTAGTGTTTAGAGGAACTGCAGGGGTCACTCTGGGGGTCAGTAATAAAATTCAGAAGATGTAAAAGTTCATAAACACACTGAGGGATTCTGGTTTTCTTAAGGAACAGCGAACGAGCGAAAGGAATAGAGCGTCGACTCGTGTTCTCCGCTATAAATCGTGTTTGTGTATAGCTCCGTTCCTCTGTTATGATCAAAATGACAGTGTGCAGATCTCTACTGCACGAGAAGAGCTGCAAATCAGACACGTTTGTTTGACAGAGGCAGGCGAGATGTTCTCGCTCTGGGCCTGAGGTTTACACGGTCGCAGGGTTACGGCATTAATGCTTGGAAACAGGCAGAGCATCCATGCTATACACTGTAAAAATATATTTTTTGATGTTGTAAATAAAACAAAGATTACCTGAGATTTAAGTTTTTCTAAATTTCACATTTGATTTAATGTGTTACTTGCTATTTCTTTGTATGTGAAATTCACTAGCAATTTCTGAGTGAAAATTGTTTCTGTTTTTATACCGTGGAGATTTATCGGTGCCAAAAACATTCAAAACATTGTGAAGATGCATTATAAAACGTACAATAAAAAATTGTTTAGTCCAGGGTTATTATTGATAAAAATGGGTGGTGAAAATCAAGTTTTTAATGTTGTTCATATGTCTATGTGCTTTAAGACAAACCATGTGTTAATTCATATGTCAACACCATTGTTGAATATTTTCTCTTAAAACTGCAGTAAACCAAACAACGCGGTTTGAAATCGCTGGTGTTTCTGACGTCACAAACTACCTTGTAACCAATCACGTCAACATGCCAGTGGGCTTTCGCATATCATTAACAGCAAACTAGCAGGGGAGTCTCAAGAGAAGGTTATCCTGATATATTTTTCTGTTGATATGAAAAATCAGGTAGATTTAGCAACATGGCGGGTGTATGATGAATATTACGATGCTATGATGAACTATTTGCCTTTCTTCACTGACGTTATGAGTTGTTCAAAGCGTTTCTAAGGTTACTGATTGTTAGAAGGCAACTGTCTGATTCATGAATCTGAACATGGTTTGTGTAACAAAAGCAACACATTGTTAGCTGTTTGATAACATAGTCAAGCTAATGGCTAATCATATTAATTACTGTTATGTGTCCGACATTGTAAAAAGTGATACCATTGTGCAGCGTTTACGTAAGTAAGTTGACTGAGTGGATCTCTGAGCCCATGCAAGTGAGTGGAGGCGGGGCTAATTACCATATTCATAGATCCTTGTAATATTAACCATTACTGTCCCCCCAGAGTGAGTTTTTCTAAGGCGACCATTATTTTAGAACGTTTGCCCTTATTGTTTCCATGGCGACGCGTCTTGCGTGTCAAGAGCGCTGAACGCAGTCACAATAACACTGTATGACAGATGGATCGCTATTATTTAGTTTTTCCTTTTTTATTTAAAATATTCGCAAAATTGCTTACCATGTCATCAACTATATGATATTCCGATTTTCAAATATGTGTAAGTGAGTGTGTTTTGTTGTTTTAAAACCTTTATAAATGATCTTTATCTTGATCTATAATGCGAGATGGGCGCCGCCATCTTAGTTTGCGCTGCAGTTCACAGAGTCCTGTCAGTCGGATTTACAGCAGATGAATTCATCAGTTTATCCTGAAACATATGCAAGTAAGTGGCTGGTGAACTGGAAGAATAATAGAGTAAACTTTATAGTTACTTAGGCCCATTATGTGTGTCTGATATGAATAGATGTCGGCAAATTATATTTGAATTCACTGTTATTGCTGCTGCTTCCACTGATGTCTGACATCAGTGTGTATTTTATAAACTCTAAATGTATTGTTTTAATGGTGCTTATGCGTATTTAAATGTCTGAAACCTTAAAAGAAACATTATGTGGCTGAAAACACTGCATAGCTGTGATATATGACAAGAGCTGCGCGCGTCCATCTCGCAGCCAAAGCGCGAAAGCTCAGTTTGAATCTGGCAGTTGACGTCGCTGAACGTTCGAAATCCCATATGTGGGACCGTACGCCAAGGGGCACTGAAATAAAAATCCCATATGTGGGACCGTATCGCTCAAAAGGTTAAATGAGGCATTACGATTTGTTTTTTAACAGGAAAAAAGGTTTAAATATGTAATTTTGGTGATCAAAGATGAGTTTTAAGGGATAAAATTGTTGACTACAGGGGTATTGTTATTGTAAACACGTATACAAGCTGAAATAAAATGAAATATAAATATTAGTTGAAAAACTTATACTAAACAAAAATTAGAAATGTTGCATTGACAATAAACTGAAAAAATGTAAAGTTGAAGCACTAAAATTACGTATTAACTGGAAATAAATCAAACTAAAACTGAAATAAAAATCAATTAAACCTGAAAAGCAATATTTAAAAAAATAGCTAACAAAATGCACATAATGAAATTACTAAAAATATCAAAATATTAATAAAACTATAAAAGCTTAAATAACACTGGTTTGCTGAAAAGATCTTTTGCGACAACATCAGAGGACTATTGGCTAATTAAAAGTTAAAAAAAAAAAAAAAATTTCAGCTTGTCTTTCAGTTGTGAAAGTTTATTGGGTAAATGTAAGCAAATACTCTTTTAAGGGGCCGTTGACACAACCCCATTTTGAACTAAAAACGCAAAACGTTTACATGACAACAGTGTTTTGGGAGCCTGGAAACGCAAGCTTTTGAAAACGATACCGTTATTATCTCTGTCTAAACTACAAAAATGCAAATTTCTGAAAAAGGGTCGCATGCGTATTAAGTGTTCAGTCTATAGGCGCGCAGAGTTTCTTTACAAAATATCGTTGCCAATTATTGGCCTGGCAGCAGAATACAGCGTTTTTAGTTGCTTTTGCAGATCTGTGTAAACGAGAATATACGTTATCAGTTTTTTTTTGTACATCGTTGTCATGTAAACATGCCCTAAATGCGGTCTCAAAACTTTCTTAACTTGTATTTAACTCATAATATGAAAATTTAAAATCTATCAAAGTAAATATTAACTCAGTTCAGCTGAAACTGTCATGTAGGGCTACAGACGGCTGATCTCAGATCAGCAGAGGGTCACTGAAACCAACTTTAATGTGCGCTGTGTCTCTCGGTGCTGTCAGCTGTGTTTGACGTACCACAGAGCTGCGTGTAAAATATTCAAAAGCTCTTATTGCAGTTTCGTGTCTGTCTGAAGATGGTGTCGAGATTCAGAAGTCCTAAATTTGTTCCTGGTATAAACCACATTTCCAAATATATCAGGATGATTCACCTTGTCTGTCTGGAAATTAAATCAAGAGTATGACGTCATTGTGTTTTTGTTGTTCATGATCATTTCCCGACCTCTCATTTAACAGGTTGTTTTTGTTACTGTACTTTTAAGATTGTGTATGTAGCCTAATCTGGTTTTCTGGCTTTACCTGCTCAGGCTGGTCTGTGCACAAGACCAAGCTACACCAGCTAAAGCAAGGAAACTAGATTAGGCTGGATTAAGATGGCTTTTTTTAGACTGTTAAACACTATCTTTGTAATCGCATAATAATCCTGTGATTTTAAGGTGTTTGTCTAAAGGGCTTTGGTCTCCCATGATGCTCAAAGAACAACTTACACCAATGAAACCAGACAACAGTCATTCGTCTGTGACATACACACTTGGTAAGCCATTTTCTGTAACTCTCTCAGAGTTCAAAGTTTTATTCATCACATGCTTGTCTGGTGGCCCAACAGTGAGTGTTTTGTTGTGTAAGCTGTGCATTGGACAGTAATAAAGACAATATATTAAACATGACTATAAAAAAAAGACAATAAACACACACAGAGGTCTCTTATAGGAAAGGCAAGCCATGCAAATGTAGTGTCTCTCTATTTCTCGCATACACACACACGAAAAACAGACGTCGAGTATCTATTTAAGAAGTTTTGGAGTGACTGTAAACTGTTTCATGCCGTTGTATATACACTCTCGGCTCTCTCGGGTTTATAGAGACTCGAGATTGGCTCCTTTTAAGGTGAATTCCCTGTTTGCTCTCTGCATTGAACGTCTGCTGCCAAGAGCTGTCGGGAGACCGTTCCAGTGAAGAGTCTCCCTGAGAGAGAGAGAGAGAGAGAGAGAGATACAGTACAAGCCCTTGTGGATAACAGGAACGACTCTTAAGAAGGTAAAATCGAAAAATAAGGGGCCATTCACATATCGCGTCTTTTCCGCAAGCAAGTCAGTTATAAGTCAGTCATAATGGAAGCGCGTGAGGTGCGTTTTCCAGGTGCATCGAGATGAAAAATTCTCAACTTTTCAGAATGCCGCAAGCCCCCCCCCAGGTCATGTGATAAGAACCAACCAATCAGCTTCGGCCTTTCCATAACAACATTGAATTCTCAGCCGAACAGATGATCATAGCTGTACAGGGTGGTTTTTATTTCTCACCTCCATAAAAATATTTCAATTAATCTTTGCTGATACTTCCTTTTCATCGTGGAGAGTGCAGTTCATAGTTGCACAGCAACGACAGACGCCACCGGAGCGCAAGCGCTTGTGGAAAGGAGGAGAAGCGGTGCGGTGCGTTTGTAGACGCGACATGTGAACGGCCCCAAAGACAGCTCAATTTTTTTTTATACAGCAATGAAGTTAAATATAAAATGGATAAAATAGCTAAATATGAAATAGATTAATAATAATAATAGTAATAAATAATAATAAAATATAACAATAATAATAACAATAATGATATATACATGGTCACACTTTAGATTAGGGTTCAATTCTCTCTAACTAGCTATTAACTATGACTTTTGCCTAATAAACAGCCAATATCCAAGTAATATGCAAGCTAATATATATAATATATATATTATACACACACACACACACACACACACACACTATATATATATATATATATATATATACAGTACAGTCCAAAAGTTTGGAACCACTAAGATTTTTTATGTTTTTAAAAGAAGTTTCGTCTGCTCACCAAGGCTACATTTATTTAATTAAAAATACAGTAAAAACAGTAATATTGTGAAATATTATTACAATTTAAAATAACTGTTTTCTATTTGAATATATTTGACAAAGTAATTTATTCCTGTGATGCAAAGCTGAATTTCAGCATCGTTACTCCAGTCTTCAGTGTCACATGATCCTTCAGAAATCATTCTAATATGCTGATCTGCTGCTCAAGAAACATTTAATGTGTATAATTGTACAAAATATTTGTGTACAATATTTTTTTTCAGGATTATTTGATGAATAGAAAGTTCAAAAGAACAGTGTTTATCTGAAATCTAATCTTTTGTAACATTATAAATGTCTTTACTGCCACTTTTGATTGATTTAATGCATCCTTGCTGAATAAAAGTATTCATTTCTTTAATTTCTTTTCAAAAAAATAAAAATAAAAATTCTCACTGACCCCAAACTTTTGAACGGTAGTGTATAATGCTACAGAAGCTTTGTATTTCAGATAAATGCTGTTCTTTTGAACTTTCTATTCATCAAGGAATCCTGAAAAAAAAAAGTACACAACTGTTTTCAACATTGAAAATAATCATAAATGTTTATTGAGCAGCAAATCAGCATATTAGAATGATTTCTGAAGGATCATGTGACACTGAAGACTGGAGTAACGATGCTGAAAATTCAGCTTTGCATCACAGGAATAAATTACTTTGTCAAATATATTTAAATAGTACACAGTTATTTTAAATTGTAATAATATTTCACAATATTACTGTTTTTTACTGTATTTTTAATTAAATAAATGCAGCCTTGGTGAGCAGACGAAACTTCTTTTAAAAACATTAAAAATCTTTGTGGTTCCAAACTTTTGGACTGTACTGTGTATATATATATATATATATATATATATATATATATATATATACACTGATCAGGCATAACATTATGCCACACCTTCCTAATATTGTGTTGGTCCCACTTTTGCTGTCAAAACAGCCCTGACCCGTCGAGGCGTGGACTCCTCTAGACCCCTGAAGGTGTGCTGTGGTCTCTGGCACCAAGATGCCAGCAGCAGATCCTTTAAGTCCTGTAAGTTGCGAGGTGGAGCCTCCATGGATCGGACTTGTTTGTTCAGCACATCCCACAGATGCACGATTGGATTGAGATCTGGGGAATTTGGAGGCCAAATCAACACGTCAAACTCCTTGTTGTGCTCCTCAAACCATTCCTGAACCATTTTTGCTCTGTGTCAGGAGCATTATCCTGCTGAAAGAGGCCACAGGCAATACTGTTTCCATGAAAGGCTGTACATGGTCTTCAACAATGCTTAGGTTGGTGGTACATGTCAAAGTAACATCCACATGGATGGCAGGACCCAAGGTTTCCCAGCAGAACATTGCCCAAAGCATCACACTGCCTCTGTTGGCTTGCCTTCTTCCCATAGTGCATCCTGGTGCCATGTGTTCCCCAGGTAAGTGACGCACACGCACCCGAACATCCATGTGATGTAAATGAAATCAGACCAGGCCACCTTCTTCCATTGCTCCGTGGTCCAGTTCTGATGCTTCACTGTTGGTGCTTTCGGCAGTGGACAGGGGTCAGCATGGTCACCCTGACTGGTTATGCAGCTCCATACACATCAATGAGCCTCAGCCGCCCATGACCCTGTCGCCGGTTCACCACTGTTTTGTCCTTGAACCACTTTTGATAGATACTGACCACTGCAGACCGGGAACACCCCACAAGAGCTGCAGTTTTGGAGCTCATATTGAGATCTCTGACTTTTGATTGCAGACTTTGGTATCTTGGCTCTAGAGGAGACACATATGAGATTAGAAGGAACCGTGTCTCACGAAAATAATCTGAGAACCAAAACCAAGTCTCCTTATGCTCACATTCTCATTGCTGTACAGGAGGAACAGCTGCGATACTGAAGAGATCTACATAATCTGACAAGTGTCTCCTTTAGAGTTTCGGAAGATGCCAGCAATGGAAGCACAACGTCCATGTGAACTGTATATTTCTATATGCTGCATATGCTGTATCTCAACACTTGGCTTATTTGTTTCTATTTTGATTTTGGCAGAAACATCTGAGACAAAGTTGATGCTTAACCGGAACATAAATGAGATCTCTCTCCTCATTTCCTCTCAAAACACTCATAAATCTCTCTTTCCTCTGCTTTTCAGCACAACTAGACACAGAAGTTCATAGCTGTTGACACACATCAACTAAATAAACCAGCCCGCCGAGTGATTCCTCACCCAAATACGTGATATGTGAGTAAAAAAGCACAGATTTGCTGATTAGTAAAGCCTAAATATTTTTTACGACACCCATCGGCTTTCTTTTCCCATTGTTTAAGATGAGAAAGAGTATTTTTTTTTTATATCAAACATCCAAGAGCTCAAATGTAAACAAATGACTTTCAGAAGACCAAGGCCTTTTATGGAGTCCAGAGCAGCTGAGATAAATTAAACTGTCAGTGTTTATTTTCCAACAAATCAGCAGTTGAGCACTCCAGCCCTTTGTCAGCTGATAAAACACGCTGACGGAGGGCGAGAGACAAAACTAATATAAACCAATATAAAGACCAGAAAACCCAGACTTAAAAGGATAAACGGAAAAAAGATGGAAGTAGAAGTTTATTACGTAATCCTGTGTTATCGGGATGGAAGATCTGGGTCTTGTAAACCCGTGTGGTCAAGAAGCTTGAAAGTCTTTTATTAGCTCGAGGATTTTAAAGGTCTGTTTCTGTGCTAATAGATCCTCTCCGTCCTTTTAGGGAGGAGAGGCGCTCATGTACATCAAAGCATGAAGAACGGAGAGAAATATCAGTCCCAGCTATTGTTACATGCCGAGGATTGTGTCCATACAGTGGTGAGTTCACTTCTGTGTGTGTGTTACTGATCATTTCTGTTTTTTTAATCCATAAAAGGCGGGTTGTCAGTTGTATTGTTGACTAGGGGCCGGAGCGACACTGGCCCCCTGAAGCGTCCACCTGATATAGCAGCGCAAGATCACAGACATGGACTTTCAGTCCAGTCCAAACTTAAACTTGTATACAGATTTTGATGGATGTCCCTGCTGAAAAGACCAGCATGTTTCCAAACTAACAGTAAGTTCAAGTAAGGTTCCCAGCAGGGTTGTGCACTATTCAGAGCTGAACTAAGAATGCATTTTAAAGGATTAGTTCACTTCAGAATGAAAATTTCCTGATGATTTACTCACCCCCATGTCATCCAAGATGTTCATGTCTTTCTTTTTTTCATTCCAAAAGAAATTAAGGTTTTTGAGGAAAACATTTCAGGATTTTTCTCCATATAGTGGATTTCAACAGGGTTCAACGGGTTGAAGGTCCAAATTGTAGTTTCAATGCAGCTTCAAAAGGCTCTACATGATCCCAGACGAGAAATAAGGGACTAATCTAGTGAAATAATCGGTCATTTTCTAAAAAAAAATAAAAAATGTATATACTTTTAACCACAAATGCTCGTCTTGCACTAGCTTTGCAATGCGCATTACGTAATCACGTTGGAAAGGTCACATGACATAGGCGGAATTACCGCAGTAGGACGAAAAACTCCATCTTATTTTCTCCTCCAACCTTAAAAATCATCAGACTTCGTTGTTTTACCTTTTGTTGTAAAGGGCATTTGCCTTAGTCTTTGCATGTTTGCTTTGTAAACACTGGATTGGTACTTCTGCCTATGTCACGTGACCTTTCCAGTGTGATTATGTAATGCGTTGCGGATCGCAGTGCAAGACAAGCATTTGTGGTTAAAAAGTATATACATACTTCTTTTTTTTTTTTTAAAGATCAATCATTTCACTAGATAAGACCCTTATTCCTCGTCTGGGATTGTGTGGAGTCCTTTGAAGCTGCACTGAAACTGCAATTTGGACCTTCAACCCGTTGAACCCCAGTGAAGTCCACTATATGGATAAAAATCCTGGAATGTTTTCCTCAAAAACCTTAATTTCTTTTCAACTGAAGAAAGGGGTGAGTAAATTATCACATGGGGGTGAGTAAATTATCAGGAAATTTTAATTCGGAAGTTCAAAATTAAATTGTATTAATTTCCCAGAATGCATCACTTGTATTGAATACCTTTTAAATTCAGTAAATTCCTCTTCCTGTCATTCCAACTCAATTTGCTGTGACGAGTGAAATGTAGCAAATTCTGAATTTTGCACAACCCACTTTGCACTTCCACCTCTTATACTTGCCGCATGAGTCCTGAAAAGTTAAGCCAAAACATTTCAATTGCCCCCAGGTGGCTGGATGCAGAATAGGTCATAAACCCCACCCTCTCCATGTAATCTAATGGGATGTGAGATAAAATAAACAATCAAATTACACTTCAAATACATTTTTTTCAAAGATGGTTTCTGTCATTTTAGATTGTTTTTATCATGCTGATGTAAGTTCAAGTGTTCATTTTTTTTAAAAATAAGTTTGGGCTTAGTTAGTTGATGCTATAAAAACGTGGGTGTGACGTCATGATTGACAGCAGCTGAGTTTGACAGCTTCTCTGAGCGAAGTAGTAACTTTTTTAGTAGGCTTTTTTCTGGATCTTCAGGAGGAGATTGGAGCTTTAACTTTAATTTCTATATTTCCATAACTGATTATTTCATACCGACATAATGAGTTGTTCTGTACTAACTGATTCTGCAGGAGTGTGGGCGGGGCCTTAATACCGCAGCTCCACTTCACGCTCAAGTACTGCGCAGACTCAGGTTCAGAAGAGAGTGAAGGTGTGATTCGTCCATCTTTTTTTAAAGTCTATGCTTTTGACCAATGAATATGCATGACTTTTCCATGTCTTGTTTTTTGATCTCGGGATAATGATATTTGAAAAATGATTTGACAATGAAACGAAATAATTTAAATATCTAATGAAATAATTTAGCAGAACATAAGAAAACTACATTTAGTATGCCAGTTACTTTTTAAGCATATGCATTCTCTGGGAATCAAAACCATAGCCTTTGCAATGCTAGTTTCTTTGCTCTACCAGTTTAGCTATAGTAACTCAATTAGCATGAATTTTTATGCTGGTCCAAAATGGTTTATGCTGGTTTGGTGCTGGTCCACCAACATGATCTTGGTAAAGCTGGCTTGACCAAGGAAATGTTTCTGCTTAAGCTTGGGCCACAAGCTTCAACAGTGATGTTTACCAGAACCAAACCAGCATAGAAATTCATGCTATTGTTTTCAGTAACAATAGCTCTGGTCTTGCTCAATCTAAAGTGCATTGATGCAAAATCTTGTCAATGTGGCTTCGGTGCGGAGCATCTGCGCGGGATTCTGCGATCGTTGCTCTGGTGGGGTGTGGTGGTAGAAAGGCTTTACGACAGCAGGCTTTTAGCAGCCCTCAAGAGGGACCGTTTTCCGTCTCACTGCCTTTCCTTCCACACAGTCAAATCTTACAGTTCATTACCCAAACCGAGCTAAAAACGTCCTTGCGCTCGTGTTATGCCGGTCTGAGAGCGAACCAGAGAAAAGAAATGAAATGCACATCAAAGATACATGAGAACGGAGAATGGAGAGGAAAGCCGTCCTTTTCAATTTTTAATTCATCATGTGTAATCAAATGTTCATATCACAAATCACAGCACACAAATGTGAAGGCAGAAAGCAGGGCCTTCACATATAATCAGATTAGTGATGAATCAATATGGGTTTTTTAATGACTGATTCCTAAATTTTATATTTGAATTACGAAAATACTGTAAACTCGTTGAGGGAGACCACCAGAGATGCCCATCAGACTCCCTTAAAAAATTAAATTGGTCATCATTTACTCCCTTTATGTTGTTCCAAACCCACATGACTTACAATAACTTAACTATAAATTAGGCTTTCAGTCAGGACAAAAACAAAAATTCTGAAGTCGAAATTTGTTATTCATGAATAATATTGATCTCCAGTGAGATGTTAACTGCTGTGACTGAATCACTGAATCAGTGAGTTGAACTCCGTTGGATTCATGAACGAATCATGCAGACCGATTTTGTGAACCAGATGAACTGTTTATTTTCAAAGATTTGATTCAGAAGACAATTGTGAGTTATTGTGAGTCAGAAATTGCAAGATATATAGTCAGAATTTCGAGTTATAAAGTCAGAATTGCGTGATATAAAGTCAGAATTGCATGATATAAAGTCGGAATTGCATGATATAAAGTCAGAATTGCGTGATATAAAGTCAGAATTGCATGATATATAGTCAGAATTGCGAGATACAGTATAAAGTCAGAATTGCGTGATATATAGTCAGAACTGCATGATATATAGTCAGAATTGCGAGATATAAAGTCAGAATTGCATGATATAAAGTCAGAATTGCATGATATAAAGTCAGAATTGCATGATATAAAGTCAGAAATACGAGATATGAAGTCAGAATTGTGAGATATAAAGTCAGAAATACAAGATATGAAGTCAGAAATACGAGATATAAAGTCAGAATTGCGAGATATAAAGTCAGAATTGCGTGATATAAAGTCAGAATTGCATTATATAAAGTCAGAATTGCGAGATATAAAGTCAGAATTGCATGATATAAAGTCAGAATTTCATGATATAAAGTCAGAATTGCGAGATATAAAGTCAGAATTGCGAGATATAAAGTCAGAATTGCGAGATATAAAGTCAGAATTGCAAGATATAAAGTCAGAATTGCAAGATATAAAGTCAGAATTGCGTGATATAAAGTCAGAATTGCGAGATATATAGTCAGAATTGCATGATATAAAGTCGGAATTGCATGATATAAAGTCAGAATTGCGTGATATAAAGTCAGAATTGCATGATATATAGTCAGAATTGCGAGATACAGTATAAAGTCAGAATTGCGTGATATATAGTCAGAACTGCATGATATATAGTCAGAATTGCGAGATATAAAGTCAGAATTGCATGATATAAAGTCAGAATTGCATGATATAAAGTCAGAATTGCATGATATAAAGTCAGAAATACGAGATATGAAGTCAGAATTGTGAGATATAAAGTCAGAAATACAAGATATGAAGTCAGAAATACGAGATATAAAGTCAGAATTGCGAGATATAAAGTCAGAATTGCGTGATATAAAGTCAGAATTGCATTATATAAAGTCAGAATTGCGAGATATAAAGTCAGAATTGCATGATATAAAGTCAGAATTTCATGATATAAAGTCAGAATTGCGAGATATAAAGTCAGAATTGCGAGATATAAAGTCAGAATTGCGAGATATAAAGTCAGAATTGCAAGATATAAAGTCAGAATTGCAAGATATAAAGTCAGAATTGCATGATATAAAGTCAGAATTGCATGATATAAAGTCAGAATTGTGAGATATAAAGTCAGAAATACAAGATATGAAGTCAGAAATACGAGATATAAAGTCAGAATTGCGTGATATAAAGTCAGAATTGCGAGATATAAAGTCAGAATTGCGAGATATAAAGTCAGAATTGCATGATATAAAGTCAGAATTGCATGATATAAAGTCAGAATTGCGAGATATAAAGTCAGAATTGCGAGATATAAAGTCAGAATTGCATGATATAAAGTCAGAATTGCAAGTTATAAAGTCAGAATTGCGAGATATAAAGTCAGAATTGCGTGATATAAAGTCAGAATTGCGTGATATAAAGTCAGAATTGCGAGATATAAAGTCAGAATTGCATGATATAAAGTTAGAATTGCATGATATAAAGTCAGAATTGCATGATATAAAGTCAGAATTGCATTATATAAAGTCAGAATTGCGAGATATAAAGTCAGAATTTCATGATATAAAGTGAGAATTGCGAGATATAAAGTCAGAAATACAAGATATAAAGTCAGAATTGCGTGATATAAAGTCAGAATTGCGAGATATAAAGTCAGAATTGCGAGATATGAAGTCAGAATTGTGAGATATAAAGTCAGAAATACGAGATATAAAGTCAGAATTGCGTGATATAAAGTCAGAATTGCGAGATATAAAGTCAGAATTGCGAGATATGAAGTCAGAATTGTGAGATATAAAGTCAGAAATACAAGATATGAAGTCAGAAATACGAGATATAAAGTCAGAATTGCGTGATATAAAGTCAGAATTGCGAGATATAAAGTCAGAATTGCATGATATAAAGTCAGAATTGCGAGATATAAAGTCAGAATTTCATGATATAAAGTGAGAATTGCGAGATATAAAGTCAGAAATACAAGATATGAAGTCAGAAATACGAGATATAAAGTCAGAATTGCATAATATAAAGTCAGAATTGCGAGATATAAGGTCAGAATTGCGAGATATGAAGTCAGAATTGTGAGATATAAAGTCAGAAATACAAGATATGAAGTCAGAAATACGAGATATAAAGTCAGAATTGCGTGATATAAAGTCAGAATTGTGAGATATAAAGTCAGAAATACAAGATATGAAGTCAGAAATACGAGATATAAAGTCAGAATTGCGTGATATAAAGTCAGAATTGCGTGATATAAAGTCAGAATTGCATTATATAAAGTCAGAATTGCGAGATATAAAGTCAGAATTGCATGATATAAAGTCAGAATTTCATGATATAAAGTCAGAATTGCGAGATATAAAGTCAGAATTGCGAGATATAAAGTCAGAATTGCATGATATAAAGTCAGAATTTCATGATATAAAGTCAGAATTGCGAGATATAAAGTCAGAATTGCGAGATATAAAGTCAGATTGCGAGATATAAAGTCAGAATTGCGAGATATAAAGTCAGAATTGCATGATATAAAGTCAGAATTGTGAGATATAAAGTCAGAAATACAAGATATGAAGTCAGAAATACGAGATATAAAGTCAGAATTGCGTGATATAAAGTCAGAATTGCGAGATATAAAGTCAGAATTGCGTGATATAAAGTCAGAATTGCGAGATATAAAGTCAGAATTGCGAGATATAAAGTCAGAAATACGAGATATGAAGTCAGAATTGTGAGATATAAAGTCAGAAATACAAGATATGAAGTCAGAAATACGAGATATAAAGTCAGAATTGCGTGATATAAAGTCAGAATTGCGTGATATAAAGTCAGAATTGCATGATATAAAGTCAGAATTGCGAGATATAAAGTCAGAATTATGAGATATAAAGTCAGAATTGCGAGATATAAAGTCAGAATTGCGAGATACAGAATTCACAAAATTTATCATTTTGTGTTCTGCAGAAGAAATAGTCAGGTGATGAAGTTTTTAGGTGAACTATACGTCTAAAAAATTCAAAACAATCACAAAAATGCTAAATGCTTAATCACAGTACAATAATGTTGCCGTCCACTGATCTGAAAGCAGCCGGACACACACCTGCTTGAAGCTCTCGTGTTCATTGCGTCTCCTGCTGCTGCTGTCATACTAAATAAACCTCATTGTTCCCAGTCACAACATGCCTCCTGTCTGGCCTAGTGTGTGTTTTCCTGTGACCGACCCCTCCTGTTCCCCCCTGGACTCCATCACGTCGTCTGAGGCCTACCGTACAGACAGAGCGGAGGCTGAACATGCTTTATTCATGCCCTCCAGCTCCGAGAAGCTCTAGCTGGGTTAAGACAAGCCTTCTCTCCCCTGAACCTTCATAAATGATGAGCGCTAAAGTCAGCGCTGGTGTAGTCCTGCTGTTCCCAGCAGCACCGCCGCAGGGACGCTAAATCATTCACAGCGCTGTGGCTTCGGAAAGAAAAGTTTCTGCTCGCTTGTGGTCTACGGTAAAGTAAAAGATGAAGTTGGCATGGCTAGTTTAATCCTAGCTGGTCTTAACTCAAGGCCGTCACTTGAATTCATGGGCCACCGGATGACATTCCTAATAGAAATGATCCTGATGTTAGATTGTGGAAAAATCTAGCCCATTGTCGAACAGGAAGTGTGAAGAGAAGAAAGACAGGAAGTGAGGTCATTGTACTCAGGGAAGCCTGGCCAAGGAATTATACACCTGAGCATAAAGAGAGAATGACTCCATTGTTCAGAAAAGAAGGAAAGACACATTATGGATTTTCCTATTGAAGGACAACACCAAACATCTCCACCAACTCTACAAATATAGCCTCTTTCACACATACAGTCTTTACTAAAGTCGTTACGATATCATGTGCAAACAGGACTTTCTCAAAAATACAGGTAAACCGGTTCTGGCAATTTACCGGCAGTGTTGGGTAATGCATTACAAGTAACTTGAGTTATGTAATCAGATTACTTTTTCAAGTAACTAGTAAAGTAACGTTCAATTTACAAATATGTAACGCAAGTTACTTTTTCACATTTATTGACTGACAGCTCTCCTGTCCTCAAAATGAATAAAAACAGTGAAATGCAATCTCAGAATTTTACGCAAACCTGTAATAATTAATTATATTAAAGTACATAAATATACTTTATGTATTTAATCTCACTTTATTAACCAATGTCTTTGCTGCTGACCTTCAATGATCTAATTCAACCATACTAATTATCAAAAATTACTTTAGATTCCTTCTCCTGTATTCTATTCTTCTTTAATCCAGAATGGCAGCACATCTGAAAGGTTTCTTTGAGCTGCGCCCTCTACTGTACAGGCGTAAATATGCATTTCCTTCATCCTGAGGCTTATTCATTTAACTTTTGGCCTTTACATTTGCCAAAATGGAACTTTTTTTGTTGTTGTTATTAAAAAACAAACAAGCAAGCCCAGCCATAACACATTACTTTTCACAAAAAGTAACTAAGTAATGCAATTAGCCTTTCGCCGAGCCCCGCCCCCCTTAGTTACTGTTGCTTTGTCCGACAAGCCGTGGCGCTGTCACTCCACACGCAGTGAAAAATACATCGCGGAACAAAGAGGATACCGACCACACATCGACAGACAAGACAGAGCAGGTTACTTATGATATTAAACAAAGTCCCAGCTTTCAAACCGTGTAGTTATTAAAGAAATTCAAACAATAAAAACCGTTTTGTTGCTCTTTAATGTGTCGTGACCATGGTCGTGACAGATTGCTGTAGATCCTCAGCTCAACCGCTCGTAAAAACCGATCATCTCTTCCTATTAGTCCATGAACATGAGAATGAATGTTGTTTCAAACACGGAAAGACGTCAATACACACCATTTTTCAAGTTTAACTCCACCGAGGTTAATCTTTTAACTACTGGCTGCTTTGTCGGACAAAATGGCGGATGCGGCGTTCTGATTGGTTAGATCGCTTGTCAATCAAACTCCCGGCGAAAGGTCAATTAGTTACTTTTTTTAGGGGAGTAATGCAATATTGTAATGCATTACTTTTAAAAGTAACTTTCCCCAACACTGGTTGTGCTACTTCATATTATTGTGGAAACCATGTATACTGTTATCTAAATAAATGAAAAATACAACACTAAAAACTAAAATCAGTTGTTTTAAATGTTACCTAAAGTGAATTTAGGCATCGCAGCATTATGAAAAATGGATATTAATTTTGAAATTTGCTTAAGATACCATTTAAAAGTGTTATTAATTTATTAGTGTTTTTAAAGATTAAATGTAAGTGAGCATTTGGATCATCTAAATAGGGAAAATGAGCAGTTAACTGATAGATTGGTATCAATATATCATGCTTTTCTTAGTATTTTCAGTAATCTTGTTTTGATTGATCAGGCTGTGTATCACACCTCTCTCTCTCTCTCTTCCAGGTGATTCACTGCAGTCAGACTCCCAGGAGGTCAGGTGTCTGGACATGATGTCACACCACTAACATCATCTAGCTTCTGCTACCTGAAAGTGACAGCTCTTCACTTCTCCATGGTGAAGAGAAAGTCTATGTGGAAGGTATCAGTTGTGAGTGCACTGAAGTACTGTACACCAAATTTCTAGTTTCCCTGCTGTTGTGTTTTGGCACGCAGCTTGGGACGCTGGTGAGATGAAGGCTTATTAGGCCCGAAACATACTCTATGAATGGATGTGAACATAAACAGTTGCTCCGCAAGCTCGATTTCACATTGCGTTTCAAATTGCATCGGAATATATTGCATTCGTAATGTTTCGAGGGGTGCTTTAAACAAACATGATTATAGGTATGAAGGACCACAGTACTTAATTACGTATATAATTATGTAGCCATCAATAATTCTCAAGTAAGTAAACAATTTTTATGTGCTTGCATAACTAGCAACTCTGTCAGCCAGCTTCACAAGAAAGATTATGCTGTTTGACCAGCACTAATTAGCATAGACCAGCTTGGACCAGCATGGAAATCTTTTCATGAGAGACATATAACATGTCTTTCCATTGTTATTTTCAGCATTTTGGCGTTCTCTTTCTCTTTTCTTCAGAGAGAAGGTGCAGCAGGTACAAGTAGAGCTGCGGTTTCACCTAAAAGCAGAAAGAGCGTCCCAAAGGTCCCTCGACATCCCCCGCATGTCTCTTTTCTCTTCCCTCCTTCTCTCTCTCTTTCTTTCTCGCCTCAATGAAAACGTCCGATCACGTTAGCCTCATCGCAGTGCTAAAACGCTCTCTCCGCGCCCCCTCTGTCCTCTGCGCTGTTGCCGCCCTCATTTCCACCAAACAGAAACACTTTGAAATCGCTCAGAACAGGAAAGACCGCGGACATCGCTTCCTGCGCTGGGTTTGTGTTTGATAACACTCAAGACAACATAATGCCAATAATGACACAAAATTACTCCAGTGATTTTGTAATTAGCTCTTGGATCTGTTCACGCTACGGTCATGTTCTGTTCTCAAATCTTATCAGAGTTTTTCGGGGTATTTCCAAATGCAGAGCTGATTAATCAGCAGAGATTATCTATGTGCTAAACTCACATGTACAAGCACAAAGAAGCAGGAATTTGATATTCTGAGTTTATATACTGAGTTTAAAATTCATAGCACAAATGACATTTGTGTCAAAATGATAATTGAGTCTTATATTTGTCTATTTGTACATATCTAAATATTTTGTAAAAAAAAAAAGAAAAAAAAAGTGATTCATGCACTTTAATAATAATAAAATATTTTTATAATAAAAATTTAATAATATTTATTAAAATAATATAAAACATTTTTATTCATTAAAAAATCTAAAACATAAAAATAATTATAAATATAGCTGCGAGCAGCGATGGCGGGCCCAAGCCCGGTGGCACCGCCACCCCGGTGGCTTCAGGGCAACTGTGCACAGCGGGCAATAGGCACTTAAAACGGTTAAACATCAAAGGACTATGTCAAATTCACTCCACATTTACTGCACTACAAGGTGCCACTATAGAGCCCCTCCTCCCTGCCCATTTTCAAAGGATTACATGTGCCAAGTTTTAACATTATTCTGATGAATTTTGAAGCAAATCAGGTAAAAATAAGAGGGTGATCTCAATGTATGCTGAAAGTGACACATTTTCTGCTTCCAGTTGGTGGCGCTATTACTTTGAATCACAATAGTCACATCCATGTGATCAGCCTTGTACAACGAAGACTAAGCCGAAGTTTCATCAAAATCAATTAATGTATGCAGAAGTTATAACACTTTGTTTCCCTTTTCTTGCCATAAATTCGTTGCCTCGCCACGGCCAAACCGTTTGAGATATCCAAAATCCGTTTGCAATTAAACAACTTCAATGTGTTAGCAACAAGTTAAAAAAAGTTTGGTGTAAATTGGATAAACCCTGTAGGAGCAGTAGTATAAAATTCATAGCCTGTTTTTTCAAAAATTAACATTCAAACCAAAATAGCTGACTTCCTGTTGGTCGGAGCTAATGAATGTAAATTAGAAAATTGTCCGGCTTGATGAGAACAATATGTGTACCGAGTTTGGTGATTGTAGGAAAAACTAACCCCCCCACTTTTGTCAAAAGGTGGCGCTACTGAGCCCCTCCACCACGCCCATTTCTATGGCTTTGTCCATGTCTACTGGTTGACAATATTGATGTGTGTGTCGAGTTTCATGCAATTTGAAGCATGTTAAGAGCCTCAAAAACACTCAAGAATATTATTACAGTTTGACCTGTTGCCATGGCAACAATATTTCAAATATCAAAAATCCTGTCATAGGTCTACATCTGCTGTGTATTGACATTACACTGATGAAGTTTGAAGCAAATCAGGTAAAAATAAGAGGGTGATCTCAAAACATTTCAAAAAGTGATACACTTCCTGCTGCCAGTTGGTGGCGCTATAACTTTGACTCACAATAGTCACATCCATGTGATCAGACTCCTATAACGAACACACTCGTGAAGTTTCATAAAGATCAATATATGTATGCAGACGTTATAACACATTTCCTGTTTCCTTTTTCTCGCCATAAATTCGTTGCCTCGCCACGGCCAAACCGTTCGAGATATCAAAAATCCCCTGGCAATTTTTAATCATCAGTGTCTTGACTTCATGCTGACCGAGTTTGGTGGCGATCGGATTAATCGTCTAGGAGGAGTATATCAAATTCCAGAGCATGCGTTTTTCAAACAACCCTTAATAGCTGACTTCCTGTTGGCGTGGTGTTTAACTTAGAGCACGAAAGTTGTTCGGCCCGATGAGGTCTATATGTGTACTGAGTTTCATACTAATACGTGCAAGCGTGTTTAATATATGGACCAAATTTTCAGACTTTTTTCAAGGGGGCGCTGTCGAGCCCCCCTGCCACGCCCGGGTACCAGCCTCTCCGGCGTCCTAATGGCCGCGGATTCCAATGTGTGTGCCAATTTTCAAGAGTTTTTGAGCATGTTAAGGCCCCCAAAAAGCCCCGGAAGACGGAAAAAAAATAAAAAAAAAAAAAAAAAAAAAATAATAATAATCCTTAGAAGAACAAGAGGGCCCTGCGCGAATTTTCGCTTGGGCCCTAAATATAGCTACAGGAAGCAATTAAGAGGCCAAGCACAACAGAAGCAAACAAGGAAGTTAGCAGCAGACCAACAATGTCATAACAGACTATGATAGCAACTGAGACAAAGACAATGCATAGCAGTTTTGAAGTCACTCAGACCAGCAGTACTGTAGTTAGAGCCAATTTCATGTTTTGTTCAATTATAGCGCCACCAAGTGGCGCAGTACCACTGCTTTTTTTGTGTGTCCTCAAAGTGCCCCCTTACATAGGCGTGTCAAATTTGGTGAAAATATCTAATTTCGTTGAGGAGTTATAGACATTTATATGTATGAACACATAAAAAAAACACCCACACCTGACTTTGATTGCATTTTTTTTTTTTGCCACTTACTATAAAAATTTTGCTATTTGGCCATCTAGTCAATGACCTATGTTTTCAATTTTCCTATGGCAGTTTCGTCTCGATTGGACTAATGGATTCTAAGATATTCGTGAATGTTGTTTAAATGCTAAATCACAACGTTGGACTAACCTAGCACAAAACTTAGCATGTTTGGTGTCGTTGGACTCGGCAAGCAATCAGGAGTCTAAGGAGATGACTCCCATGAAAATAAGTCAACCACATCCAAAGTTATAAGCATGTAAATAATTTTTTGTACCACTAGGTGGTGCTGGTCCGAAACTTCTTATGCTGCGTTCACACCGAACGCGTCTGGGGCGTCTGAGGCGTCTGATTTACATGTTAAGTCAATGTAAACGCGCGTCTAGGTGTCCTGCGGCGCGAATCGGCCGTTGACGCGTGAATAGCGCGGCGCGAACTGAGCGTTCACGCGGCTGACGCGCGAATTGAGCGTCTGACGCCCAAACGCCCGAGTTGAAAAATCTGAACTTTGGCGTAAATTCGCGGCGCGTTAACCAATCAGGGACTCTGCTTTGGTAGTAACGTGTTTATGATGTGATCAGTGGTGGAGACCAGAACAAAGATGTCGCTGTGTGTGTGGCCACCCTGAGCTCTATGATGTCTCATTATATTTTTATCGAGACAGGAATAAAAAGGACCTTGCCTGGAAGAGAATAAGCGAAGAAATCGGACAATCTGGTTAGATGTAAAACTTTTTGCATGATTTTAGCTGTTGATAGCCCACCTTCTAGCTAGCAAAAATCGGCCGGCATAACCGAGTTAAATTGCCGCTACAGGTTTCCAACTGACGAGATTATGTGTTTATTCAGAGGATCTGTGCAGAAAGAGATGAAACCCCTCCCATGACGTGAATTCGCGTCTGAACACACTTTGTTTAGACGCGCGAATTGAGCGAATTTTACGACTCCTTCAGGGCATTGTGCCGATGACCCATACCGAGTTTCGTAGTGATACGTTCAGCATCATCAAATACAGCATTTTACTAGAAAATTCAAAATGGCAAAGCACAAATTTGCCGATGTGGGAAAATAGGATATCATTCGACTTGGCATGACGCCACAAATCTAACAAGACAATTTTTATGATTTCAGAACCATTCAGAAGTTATAAGCAGAAATAGCCATGTTTTGTATCTCCGGACCAGTAGGTGGCGCGGCCTAAAACGCAGCATGTACCCTCAGGTCATGCTTGTGATGACATGGACCAAGTTTGGCTAAAGCGTTGAGGAGATAGAGCCTTATGTCTATTTTCGCAAGCACTACATAAAATTAATTTGCACGTTTTTCGAAAACGGTTTTCACAAATCAACTTGAATTCCACAACTTTTTGTCGACATGGTCTGAAGATGATCTGGTTAAATTTTAGTGAAAATTTGAGCAAAAATCGTTTTTTTGGAAAATTAAAAATGGCGGGAAAATTTTCATGATGGAAAATTACGTCATAGGCCATCGAATCGTGTTGGTCCAAGGAATCCGAGGAAAAAATAATTTTGTTTCTAACCCTTATGGTTCAAAAGTTATTAGCATAAACATGAGTGAAATTTTGGACAGCTGGTGGCGCTAGAGGCATTGATTTAGCGACTCCAAAATTGGTGTGGTCAATGTTTGGACTGACCTCTATAAGTGTGCCAAATGTCATAACTTTCCCACAAGCGGTTCTATGGGCTGCCATAGACTTCCAGAGCGGAAGAAGAAGAACGGCAAAGGATTCAATGACATTAAAACAACGGCAGATAATTCTCAACTAAGTAAAGAGTGTTTCAAGTAATTTATTCAAGTAATCAGCCATTAATAAATCATTACATTGTACCACAGTTTTTAATTTGATTACATCATTCAACAGTGTGTTAAATAACCTTTTTACATATTAACATTTTAATTCAATGAAATATTTGTTTAAAATTAAATTAAATATTAAAATTATTAAAAGATGCTAAACATTAACTAATTAAATTAAAACAATGGCGTGTAGCCATCAAATAATTCTCAATAAAGTGAATCGTTTCAAATAATTTATTCAAGTAGTCATTTAATAAACAAAATAATTACCAAAGTACAAGCAATAAAAGAAATTAAAAACAATAGAACAAAATACAAATTAAATAAATAGTGCTTGAAGTATCTAACAGCAATATCAAGTAAAATATAAAAATAATGAAATGTACAAATAAAATTTTTTATAAAGTCCTTCTGTGAACAGGTTAAAACAATGAAAAAGTCCTGATTTTCTGAGCCTCCGGGAGATTACAGTAATTTTTGTAATAGGTGCACAGTATGTATATATTACAGACGGTCATTTCACTAGGTGTTACGGTAGACAAACACAACCGCCAGTGAATGATACAGGAAATATAGCTTGTGTTCATTACAGTAAGTTTGTGCTGAAAGAATGACGTGGTTTTCTGATAGATCGCATGAGATCTGGTGCTGCTCTAAAGTCAGAAAAAAAACTTCTTTCTACGTCTTAAGCTTTATAAATCACTTCTTTTGAGATGCCAAACATAAGAACAGCCTGTCCTGGACACGAGGTGTTTACATTCTGTTGGGCTCTCCTTTCTCTCTCTCCCTTTCTCCACCTCCCCCAACCGTCCCTCCCTCGCTCTGTGGAGGAGGACAGTCCACTGGAAGGAACGAGGGACTTGGCCGCAGACCAGAGCAGAAAGAGAGAAATACTGTTGCGTGTGCATGTGCAGAACAAAAGAGGTCACATGACCAGCGGATTGAAGAAAACTGAGGCAATGATTGATTATGATCACACCTGGTGGCGAGAGAGGGAGTTTGTTTGAGCTGTAGATCCCACATGACGTCAGAGTGGGGGTCTGGCTGCAACCAGGGGGTCAAGGGCAACATGTTCCCAACAAACACGGAGAGAAAACGATTAACAGGACTTTCACAGCAGGGGAGAAACATGGAGGGAGCTGAGGGGGTCTCTTGAGAACAAAAATAGCAGGAAAATGACCTTCTGCTTCACAGTGTCACTGAGAGCATCTCCAATGCTCCTAAATTTAGTTCGCTGAGAACTTTGGAGAGAGAAAAGAAAAACGTGGGAAATTCCATTCTTTCCCCATTTCTCTCTCTCTCTCTCTTAATTCATTTCAAACTAAAAATAATGCAGTGCAAAGTTTTATCTGACTAGATCTGTACATTTGAATTGTCAAAGCAATGCGAAAAATAACTAAAACACAACAAACCAACAGTTCAGTGTAAAATTTGAATCTGTTTTGGGGTCAGTGACGTTACGGGTCATTTTTTGGCCTTAATAATAATGATAAAAAAACAAAGATATGACATTCAAAGTATGTAAGGTAGTACAACATGTTTTATTAGATCCACAAGGTTTTAATTATATTTTGCTACATATAAATGTATTTTAAAGATTTTGAAGAGTCAAAAGGTCATTCGGTTTAAAATGTAATAAATGTATATATTTTTTATTCAGGCATGATTTATAACATCATATATCAACATAGTGCAAAATGGTATTAAAATTATGTGTAGAAGTTGTTGCTTTGCTATCAGAAAAAATGTCCGTAAAAATTAATTTCATTGATGTCATTCGGAGTAACCAATATAAAGGCACCATTTTGGATCAAGTCATGTGGTCAATATCATGTGACAGGATGTGGCATCATTCAAAGGACCACATTAGGTGTGTTCGACATCGGCTGCGGCTGGATGTAACCGATCAGAGGAGCTGAAAACGGAGCCGTGAAGTCGGACACTTTCTGCTTCCCGTAGTGATGCTCGCGCTGCGTTTGCATACTTTATCACAGCTGAAGTGATATAAATGCAATATTTGACTAATACACTGATGTTTCAGAGACATTGTCATTCAATACTTTATGTCCTGCTTACAGAGTCTGTTTTTACAAGAATAAGTTTAACATAAGCATATATTATTTAAATTCCAATGTAGTGGGGTCTACGTTTTTTATCTGTTTTATTTTGATAAACACGACACAATATAACATTGCGACTACATGAAAAGAGCTTTAACTCTTATAAAAATACAGATTTTTGAGCATTAGTGGAACTGAAGGCGTGAAAATAAACACGAAACACACGTGATCGTTGTCATGCGGTGAATCCGGCCAATCATGAAACAGCTGTGTCATCATCAGCGCTCGTGCAGCTCCTCTTGAGAAACTGCGCTGACTAACTCAGGCGGCTGATCTCGAATCGCTCTTGCGGTACTTTGATGTCACACGTCACAGTCACATGGCGTCGGCGCTGTCTCAAGTTGGACAACATTTCTTACCGGCATGCGCTGCTTCAAGTCAGCCGCCGATCGGTCTTTGCGGCGCTGCATCAAGTCGAACAAGCCTTTTGTCATGAAGCATAGTAACTAACTCTCTTTTAAAGGATTAGTTCACTTTTAAATAAATTAGTTCACTTTTAAATAATTTACTCACCTCCATGTCATCCAAGATGTTCATGTCTTTCTTTCTTCAGTTGAAAAGAAATTAAGGTTTTTGATGAAAACTTTCCAGGATTTTTCTCCATATAGTGGACTTCAGTGGACTCCAAACGGTTGAAGGTCAAAATTATAGTTTCAGTGCAGCTTCAAAGAGCTTTAAATGATACCAGACGAGGAATAAGAGTCTTATCTAATGAAACAATCGGTCATTTTTGAAAAAAATACAACAAAACGCTTACGCTATATGTCCCACGCCTTCCCTATTCTATTTACGGAAAAAAACGAAACTGCCACGTTCGCTCCGTGTATAAAGCATATACAGTTGTATTTTTTTCAAAAATGACCGATTGTTTCATTAGATAAGACTCTTATTCCTCGTCTGGTATTGTTTAAAGCCCTTTGAAGCTGCACTGAAACTATAATTTTGACCTTCAACCGTTTGGAGTCCACTGAAGTCCACTATAAGGAGAATAATCCTGGAATGTTTTCATCAAAAACCTTAATTTCTTTTCGACTGACGAAAGAAAGACATGAACATCTTGGATGACATGGGGGTTTGTAAATTATCAGGAAATTTTATTTAAAGTCTGCGTGAACCGGAAGTTGCAAACGACTTTTCTCCAGTGTTGTGACGTATTTCCAAGTGAAATGGATTATTGAATTGAGGGCAGAGTTTTACTTTAGCGCTCCTCCTCTCCATCTCTCGCTCATAGCAGACTAACGGTCGGAGGGGAGTGGTTTAAGCGATTTCAACCCAAGCTGTCAAACTGACGTCATTAGAGAAGGGGCACTGTTGCAGAGGGGAGGAGCATTTTCAGATTTTGATTAAATATTACAAAGCCAAATATTTTTTTTGTGTGGATTGACTTGCACGGATGAATTGTTCACCACAAAACTAGCAATTTGAGCTAACAAAATAAATAAGGTCAATTTTGATTTCATGTGTACTTTAAAAGTGAACTAATCCTTTTCACTTGCTCATACGCATGTCCCGAAACATAAGGTCATTCGGTACAACCGCTATAAAACATGGAAAATGTTGTAATATTTTAAAAACTTAATTGTCCTTTTGCTAACTAGCTAGATATCAGCCTGTTAGCTTTGTTTGAAAAGCCAAAGCAGTACTAAACTAAGCTAAACTAAATAACTAAATTAAACAGTAATGCAGTATAAAACTTGATTTTGATTCGCTAAAATTTAGAAACTGTATTACCAAGCATTGCTAAACTAAACTAATTCTGTATAAATATAGAATTTGTATTGCCAAGTAAACTAAAAAAAAAAAATAAGTGAAACAAAATTAACATAAGCAGTTATGTAAGTAAAAGTTTTTCTCAATGTCTCTGTGCAGAAGCCCTGTTCTGAGGTCAGCTTCCTGCTGTAACTCCAATGTCAGATTCATTTCTGCTCCAGCTCCCGCTTTCCCATGACCACATGACCACATGACTGACAACTCCACAACCTCCATAAGTCCCCAGTGAGGTTGAACCCACAGAGCCGGGACAGGAGGTGCTGCTTGGGTTCCACCCACAAATGTTCCGCCTTCCTCTGTGACCCGTTATTCCCGTTTACGGTGAACGGATCGACACTCACACAGCGTGGGAATCCCAAAATCTCAGGATAAATTTAGAGTCAGACAAAACAGTCCTAGAGCATGTTTTCCACCAGCTAACACTCTACGTACAATTAGTACAACTAGTCACTGGATTTGTGTCCTTTAATCTTTGAATATTCCAGACATGTTCTGGTCTCAAATCTTATCGGCGTTTTTAGGGTATTTCCAAATGCTTGAAGAGTTTGCAGTTAGTAGGAAGTAAGCTTGACCACACTTTTATATTCAGCTTTGTTTTCAAGGATATATTCCGATTTACCTGCCTCTAAAAACTGATAGTCATAAATCCAGATTTAAATCTTGTGAACACATATAACGTGGACGTAGAAGTGTGATGGAAAGCAGAACTAACAGCCTTTAACCTTTTCTTTACATCTATGTGAGATGATCGCATCAACTCCTCCCAGGGGTCGAAAAGTCAGGTCTCAGGTGCCATGACCACAGACCTCGCACTAACCATCTACAAGCATAAAAAACGTCAAGAGCTTTCTCAAAACGGCATGGATCCGTCACAGAGCACTAGCTCTGATCAGATTAGCTGGCTTCTACACAACATTATTGAGTCAGGAAGTCAAGTTTACAAGTTCCCAGGCTGCTGCAACAAACACTTCTGAAGAAGGGAAGTCATTGGATTTGTCAAAGTTTGCAGTGGCTAGGCTGTTCTGGGTGGTTTCTATGGTGTTGCTATGTGGTTTGAGACATTCTGAGTGCTTTGTTTTTGTTGAGTTTGTTTTGGGTGCTTGTTAGATCGTTGCTAAGTGGTTGCTCAGGTGTTCTAATTTGTTTTTAGTGGATTGCTATGCAATTCCAGGACATTCCTTTATGTTTGCCAAAGTGTTCTGAGTGGTTTTAGGCCATTGTGCTTGCGAGGCCGTTGCTTGGTGGTTGCTAAGGTGTTCTAAATTGTTTACATTACTATGCAGTTGCCAATGCATTGTTAAGCTGTCTTGAGTAGTTTTTGCCTGTGAGGTTCCAGGGCTTCTTCTTACGGAAGTAAAGTCACTGTATTCATCAAAGTTTGTGAGGTTTATGCTGCTGCATGGTTCCTGGCATTGGAGGGGCGGGTTTGTTGATAAAGAAAGTTTGAGCTTGATTTCGGGAAAAACCGTTTCATCTTTGCCTTATGTAAATACAAACTTATAGTACTGCTAACATCCTCAGATTACAGTCTCCGTTTCTCCGGGTGTGTTTCTTTTTGGAGCTTTGAAGAGTCTCTTTAAGATAAGATATCTCAGTGTAGGACTCTCTCTTCCAATCGTGAGCTGCCTTTAACTATTTATAAACTCTAAGAAATGGAAATACTCTCTCTCCCCCATCACTAATGTGTAGAGGTGTAAAGAGTACCTGAAAACCATACTTGAGTAAAAGTACAGATACAGCAAAAAAAAGAGTCCATTACAAAGTCACCAATTCCAATACCACTCGAGCAAAAGTCCTAAAGTATCTGATTTTAAAAGTACTTAAAGGGTTAGTTCACCCAAAAATGAAATTTCTGTCATTAATCACTCACCCTCATGTCGTTTCACACCTTCTTCATCTTCAAAACACAAATTAAGATATTGTTGATGAAACTCCTCCATAGACAGCAATTTAACCACCACTTTCAAGGTCCAGAAAGGTACTAAAGACATCGTTAAAGGTGCCCAAGAATGCTTTTTCACAAGATGTAATATAAGTCTAAGGTGTCCCCTGAATGTGTCTGTGAAGTTTCAGCTCAAAATACCCCATAGATTTTTTTTAATTAATTTTTTTAACTGCCTATTTTGGGGCATCATTATCTATGCACTGATTTTTTTCAGCACGCCGCCCCTTTAATTCGCGTGCTCCCTGCCACACGAGCTCTCGATTATAATACAGCACATTTACAAAGTTCACACAGCTAATATAACCCTCAAATGGATCTTTACAAGATGTTCGTCATGCATGCTGTATGCATGCTTCGAATTATGTGAGTATAGTATTTATTTTGATGTTTATATTTGATTCTCTATGAGTTTGAGGCTGTCCTCTGTGGCTAACGGCTAATGCTACACTGTTGGAGAGATTTATAAACAATGAAGTTGTGTTTATGAATTATACAGACTGCAAGTGTTTAAAAATGAAAATAGCGACGGCTCTTGTCTCCGTGAATTCAGTAAGAAACGATGGTAACTTTAACCTCATTTAACAGTACATTAGCAACATGCTAACGAAACATTTAGATAGACAATTTACAAATATCACTAAGAATATCATGTTATCATGGATCATGTCAGTTATTATTGCTCCATCTGCCATTTTCGCTGTTGTTATTGCTTACCTAGTCTGTTGATTCACCTGTGCAGATCCAGACGTTACTGGCTGCCCTTGTCTAATGCCTTTCATAATGTTGGGAACATGAGCTGGCATATGCAAATATTGGGGCGTACACCCCGACTGTTACGTAACAGTCGGTGTTATGTTGAGATCCGCGTGTTTTCCAGAAGTCTTTTAAACAAATGAGATTTACATAAGAAAGAGAAAGCAATGGAGTTTGAAACTCAATGTATGTCTTGTTATTCAACTATGCCAAGGTAAATAAGTCGGTCAGAATGCCGACTCATTATTGGCCGGCTCCTGCGTCAGCATTACACGCATGCATCTTGCTGATCACGTGATCAGCTTTGGCCAACACTGAGCCGGCAGTTGGACGTAGAACCTGGAAGCGCTTAAGTTAAGCTCAAAAAGGCCACAAGTAAAAAAAGTCTCTTCAATATAACAGATAAATAAAATAATGTTAAGTAAACTTAAATAGTCAATGCCTCTTGCCCTGGACTGGTTTCGGCTGTAGCCATGTCCTCATCTCATATATGAAATACCTGCGATTCAACAACTACCCGCTAATGGACTCGCATTCACGTAAAGTAGCCTTGTTGACAAGTTTGGGTGAGTAAAGGCAAAACACACAAGATATTGTACATTCAATGCCCTATAGATGGCGATATCACTTCTTTTATAGGAGAAATAAACTGCTGCAGAAAAAGTTAGGTGCCATGCAAAATGTAACAAGTAACTGCATTACTTGTCACTAATGTATCAGAGTAAAGAGTCCATCCATCCATCTTCCTAGCGTTATTCCCCGTCATTTGTAGGGTCAGCTTCACTTGCACATTTGATTTGGCACAGTTTTGGTTTTACGCCGGATGCCCTTCCTGACACATTTACACTCACACAACAATTTGCCATATACTCTCCACCTAATGCCGAGTTCACACTGCACGATTTTAGGCCCGATTTTCACTCGCTGACAGATTTTGCAAAATTCCCAACAAATGCCTGAAATCGGAAAGCAAATCGGTGCTTGTTCATGTGAGTGATAATCATCACGTGGTGTGCAAAGACGAGATCTGAGAGAATCGACGATGCGTCGCTGACGCCCGTGAGATATTTGGTATGTTAAATATCAAAAATATTTGAGTAAAAATATTGAGCCGCCCTATTGGAGTAAAGAGTACATCTACTTAATCAAAAATGTAGTCAAGTAGAGAGTAAAAGTTGCTAATATCTTTGAAACTCAGTCAAAGTTTAAAGTAGCCAAAAAAATACTTAAGTTCAGTAACTAATTACATTTACTCAAATACTTCACACCACTGCTAATGTGAGGAAATATCACCTGACTCTTTCATCAGGGATAGTTGGATCGGACCTCAGGAGACGTTAAAACTTCCTGCTCTCGCGATCGACACGAGAGGTCATTTGCGAGCGCCAACCCTGCGCTGAAGATAATCAATCAGAGATGTGAAACCATAACACATGCCATCTCTGTTTATATCTCTCTGTCTCTCTCGCGCTCTTCCCTCTGTCATCTGGATTACGTCTATGAGCTGCCGGTGATAAACCACAGGCCCACCTGAAAATCTCCCCAGCCCTAAACAACTCTCTCCTCTACTCTCTGCGTGTTTAGATAACCCCCCGGTCTGAGTTTCCAAACTATTCAGTGTGTGTGAAATTGCAACAAAAACACAATGAAACTATATAATTGGCTACAATATCTGATGCAACTCAATCGTTCGTCACAGCACCGAAATCCCATCTGTTAAAAGAAAACAGAAGGTTACACAACTACTAAAACACATGCTATGTGGTGGCTAAGACATTTTTAACATGTTGTTATGCAGTCGCAGTCTGTGTGGTTGCTAATATGTTCTGAGTGTTTTTAGTGCAGTGCTATGCAGTTGCCAGGGCATTGTTTTGCCTTTGCCAAGGTGTTATAGGTGGCTTTAGCACATTGGTAGTTGCTTGTTTTCTGGAAAAGGACCTCATCCCAAAGCTCAAATTAATAGCACACCTCTCCTTTACAAGCCGCACAATTTGAGATATCATTCATGTCCATAGCACAAACAGTGATGAGTAAGTTAAATACCAAATTTAAAGTCAGTCATTTTTATCCCTTAAAACTTATCTTTTATCACCAAAATGACATATTTAATGTTTTTCTTGTGAAAAAGAAAATTCTTCATGCCTTAAAAATAGCTTGAATGTAACTCTACACCAGTGGTCGCCAACCCGTCGATCTTTATCACTGTTCCAGTAACAGTTAGCTCGCGAAAATAACAGAAATATGAGTACAAAAATACATTACATTTCTCCAGTCTTTGTACTGTATTTTTGTATTTATTTTTGTATGTTATTTTCTGGAGCTACTGGGACAGACAGATAAAGGTAAATAGCCCACATTATGTCTTAGTCTGTAAACGGCCGTTAACAAGAGGCCAGAGACGCTGAAGACGGACGCGAAGAGGAGAAAATTCTGTAACTTAACTTAGCAGGCAGAGCAGCTCACTGTTCACGATGCTCGAAATATAGGAAGAAAATATAAATATTGAATTAGGGGTGAGGGATTATGAATTCATCTCTAAAATAAGATCAGTCTTCAGGAAGATTTCAATGGCAATGGCATTTTATTTTCCTCTTACCTCCGAATAAAGTATCTAATTATTAGCGCATTTCAGCTTTGTTTACAGCGGTAACCAAGGAAACGCTGTATCGCTGCTGCTCCATAAGCGCCACCTGCTGTCAGAGAGTGAATCTGCGTCTCATTCAGCATGCTGTTTTTGTTTCATGCTTTATTTGTGTGTGGAGCATTTATAATTTCACAAAGATGAAGTCAGACCGTTCTGTTTCTGCTTTAAATCTTGAAATTAAATCTAATTCAAATAAAAAACAATTGCTCATGCAACGTAGCGTAGCATCTTTGTTTGGATTGTGATTAAAAAGCAGTGGTTCCCTCTAATTTGAAATGGCTATGTATTTTTGTTTATTATAATAATATTAATAATAAATATCTGCAACCAGTATCAGAATCGGCCAATTTGCTTGTAAAAATAAATAAATAAATCAGAATCTACATTGACCACGAAAAAAATACTAAATACAATTTAGTATCTATCAAGTAGATCTTGTCTTTCAGAAAGGTCGAGGTCAGGGATATTGGGCTTAAAAAGGTTGGTGACCACTGCTCTACACCCTTGCTTCATTTAGTATACACGTACCCATGTATATGCAAATTAGCCCCGCCTCCACTCGGTCAACTTTACTGTAGTAAACGCTACATAAAAGCAAGGAAATACTGGCTTAATTCAGTTTAAACCAGAAACTGATTCAGAAGAAGTGAATTATACAGGGTCATCTACAAAGTCGATGTATCAGAATGGTAATGTGTTTTATGTATCGCTCTCGGATACATAACGTAGTTAGTTAATATGATTAGCATTTTGCTTGACTACGTTATCAAACAGCTAATAATGCATTGCTAATGTTACACAAACCATGTTCACATTCACGAATCAGACAGCTGCCTTCTAACAATCAGTATCCTTAGAAACGCTTTGAACAACTCATAACGCCAGTGGAGAAAGGCATATAGTTCATCATAACATCGTAATATACATCATACACCTACCCGATTTTTCATATCAACAGAAAAATATACCAGGATAACCTGGCTTCTCTTGAGACTCCCCTGCTTCAGAGCTGTAATAGTTAATGATATGCTAAAACCCGCCTCTACATTGACGTGATTGTTTACAAGGTGGTTTGTGACGTAAGGAACGCCTGTGATTTTGAGACTGTGGATCACTGCTGTTTTTCAAGAAGAAATACTCAGCAATGGTGTTTGCACATGGTTTGTCTTAAAGCATATTAAAAACACCAAATAGACATATAAACACCATTAAAAACTTGATTTTCACAACAGGGGGTTTGTTCAGATAACTAGCACTATGACTTTGAGCAATAATACTAGTAATGTTTACCTAAGGAAGTAGCACTTATGAAATTATTTTCACATCAGATTTCTTTCAGGGTTCATAGAAAGTGCACACACAAACGTGCACATGACCTCAGCTCTGAAATAGCACCATCTATGGGTCTGAAGCAGCAGACGGGGCAGGAGATCTGATCTGGGGTCAGATTTTCCCGTCGTACACTAATGACTGACTCATGAGAATGAAACTTTCTCTCTCTCTCTCTCTCTTTTAGTTTTTCATCATGTGGTCTGTCTCTTTGTGTTGCTCTCAGCTGCAGTGGGTGGAACTAATCTCATTAAATATGAAAGAACTTCCAGTGAATTGGGGAAAGAAAGAGGGAGTGAGAAAAAGAGGAGAGGAGAGGCCACTGAAGGTTGGTGTGTATGTGTGTGTAAATGGTTATGCAGCTCATAAATTTCAACACGCTTCTCAGGAGAGTTGCGAGAACTTTGAATAAGTTTGACGTAATTGTGTCGCACTGTGTTTTTGCTGTTTGGAGGCGTGACTCAGATGATGGACATCTCGTTGGACAAATAAGAACTCGAAATCTGATTTATACTTTTTAATCAACAGGAAATACCTGCTGATTCTCTCTGGTGTGTTTATGGAGAGTCTTTAAAGTAGAAGAAGAAATATAAAGAAAAAAGCATGGTCTGGTGAACTGGGATATTTAAAATGGAATGAAATACATGATTTTCCTTGATCTTTTGAAATGTACCATGTAGATTTACTCAACCTAACTGTGATTAAACTGTTGGATGTTGCTCAAATTGCTAACTCTCATTGAAAATAGTTAATTCCTAATCATTTTATCTTTTAAAATTATTATTTAAGTATTTAAAGGCACAATATGTAAGATTTTTAGATTAAAATATCCAAAAACCACTAGAACAATGTTATATATTGTGCTAGCTTGTGTACTTAATGTTTAAATCCAGAGAAATCAGACATTTTAACCAGGGCACGGCACGGACCATGTAATTTTGTCACCTGTCAATGACGTCATATCCATGTTACCCTCGATTTCCAGTTTTACTTTTGTAGAAACCATGGAAACGCCAAAGACGCTTTAATATATTGTGTTTTATTAGACATTTGGATACATTTATCAACAGAAAACTAATGATTGTTATATAGCTCAGCACAGTTAGTCTTATTGTTTGAATCGTTTGTTTTCTTGATTTACCACGAGTACCATGTTTTTACCATACCTCAGAGACAACACTATTTTGTCAAGTGGCTAACATAGCTTAATCAGAGAGAGCTTTTTCCATCATACAATATATTTTTTTAATTAATTGCATGTCATTTAGCAACACAAGTCATCTAGTTTTTATTAATACGACATTCTAATATCGAGCTAGATTACTGCAAAGTGCAACAAGTCTCTTATACCAGACACCGAGCGAACGCACAGAGTAATGTTATAACAACTTTCAACACACTCAAATGTGTTTAGTATGATTGTTTTAACCATGTTAAACAGTGCTGCGTTACCTCACAAATACAGCAAAAAGAGCTGCAGCGACCTCTAGAGGTGCAAACTACATATTGTGCCTTTAAGTATTTTTTTCTTTCGAATAACATACACCAATGATTTATGTACTAATACTACCGTTCAAAAGTTTGGGGTAGAAATTAATACTTTTATTCAGATTTATCAAAAGTGAGCAAATCTGTCCAACAAAAAATCCTGAGGAAAAACTGTATCACGTTTTCCACAAACTTTTGAACAACAAATGTACATAGGATTGTTTTTGATTTCATGTAGGGTCAGAGAGAGGAAAAAAAGAGTAATGTAAATGTAAATTACATCTGTTTTTGGTTCCATGAAACGACTAAGATTATAAGAGGACTTCATGGAAGTGTAGAATATGATTACTTTGAAGAAAACACACATAAACCAATACCCACTCAAGTCAGAGAACATCTAATTCCACTAAAATAATAAGAAACACAATGTTGCTATGGTTTCTAAGAGTATTCTGCCCAAATCAACCAACATAAACTTTCATATCACTCAAACAAACACATCAGAACACCACAAATTCCACAGTCATTGCAGAAGTGCAGTTATTTACCCATATGATATAAATCTGAACACATTGGGCACCAATTATAACACACAGAGGCAGATTACATCAGGAAAATGGAAATTAGCCGTATATGGACTCAATGACCAGGATGAGGAAGTTGAATCATGGAAATTTGAATACATCATTTTACTTGGGTTGGCAAGAGAGGTTCTTACCTAACACCAGAGGAATGCAGAGAGAGAGAGAGAGAGAGAGAGGCTAGTGACTGTAGCGTTCAGTCTGTCTATTACTCTGAAGCATTTGCAACTGCAAAATCTGTGACCTTTCTCCTGTACAGACAGATTTGTTTGACCTCTAGGGCTCCTGAGATGCTAATGTTTGTCTCGTAGTTACGTTTACATAGGAAATACAGCACAGTAACAAACACAAATGAAACATCCTGTGAGTTTTTGTTGTTGCTGGCCTTACATCAGGTGGCAAAACCATATAAGTATACCAAGCCCAAAATACTTTTTGTAAGGGCAGCATACTTGCTCTAAAAGTCTGAAAACTCTTCCATCATGATGAATTTTAGATCTTTATTGTGTTTTAATGCATATCAGAGATGGAGCTTTGTATGTGTGGTTATCCTACAGGTCTCCCAGGCTTCAGTTCAGATAAGAGCCATTCCATTGAGCTCCACTTAACAGGTTAAATATTTCATGCGCACACCGAACTGCCACTTTGAGTTCAGAGATAAAGACGAGCAGCAGACGCCTGCAGCTCCCTAAACTCCACAGAGCCTGCAATCATTCAACAACTCTATTTCTATACTTTCTTTCTTACATGTTTTTCCCCTGAACACACTCAAAGCTCAGGACTGAAAGTTTCCCCAGGAGCGAGAAACGAACATCATTGTGCCCTGGAGCAAGACGCTTAACCTCAGGTTCCTCCAGTGGGATTGTGTTTTAGATAAATGTATCTGCTAAATGACAACATCCTAATTGTGACTGTCAATTTTTTTGTTATTTTGTGTGTGTTGTTTTGCATCACAAAAAAAAAAAAAAAAAAAAAAAACATAATTTCACAAGTCATAATTTAGTTTTTCATTTTTCACTGTTCTTTTTGAGTAACAAAAACTGTTAATATTTTATTAAACTCAAAGGAATATGTTAAAGGCACAATATGTAAGATTTTTGGGTTGAAATATTCAGAAACCACTAGAACAATGTTATATATTTTGTGTACATTATCTCAAATGTTTCCAATGTTTAAATCCAGAGAAATCTATGGAAGCTTGTTTCTGCCATGAAATAAAAAATAAAAAAGGTAATTGCGACTTTTTATCTCACGATTCTGATTTTTTTTCTCAGAATTGCATGATATAAACACAATTGTGAATTATAAAGTCAGAATTGCACGATTTAAAGTCAGAATTGCGCGATATAAAGTCAGAATTGCGTGATATAGTCAGAATTGCACGATATAAAGTCAGAATTGCACGATTTAAAGTCAGAATTGCGTGATATAAAGTCAGAATTGCGTGATATAGTCAGAATTGCACGATATAAAGTCAGAATTGCACGATTTAAAGTCAGAATTGCGTGATATAAAGTCAGAATTGCGTTATATAAAGTCAGAATTGCATGATATAAAGTCAGATTTGCGAGAAATAAAGTCAGAATTGCGTGAAATAAAGTCAGAATTGCGTGATATAAAGTCAGAATTGCGTGATATAAAGTCAGAATTGCGTGATATAGTCAGAATTGCGTGATATAAAGTCAGAATTGAGTGATATAAAGTCAGAATTGCACGATTTAAAGTCAGAATTGCGTGATATAAAGTCAGAATTGCGTTATATAAAGTCAGAATTGCATGATATAAAGTCAGATTTGCGAGAAATAAAGTCAGAATTGCGTGAAATAAAGTCAGAATTGCGTGATATAAAGTCAGAATTGAGTGATATTAAGTCAGAATTGCACGATTTAAAGTCAGAATTGCACGATTTAAAGTCAGAATTGCATGATATAAAGTCAGAATTGCACAATATAAAGTCAGAATTGAGTGATATAAAGTCAGAATTGCACGATATAAAGTCAGAATTGCAAGATATAAAGTCAGAATTGCAAGATATAAAGTCAGAATTGCACGATATAAAGTCAGAATTGCAAGATATAAAGTCAGAATTGCACGATATAAAGTCAGAATTGTACGATATAAAGTCAGAATTGCGAGATATAAAGTCAGAATTGCGCGATATAAAGTCAGAATTGCATGATATAAAGTCAGAATTGCATGATTTAAAGTCAGAATTGCGCAATATAGTCAGAATTGCATGATATAAAGTCAGAATTGCGTGATTTAAAGTCAGAATTGCGTGATTTAAAGTCAGAATTGCGTGATATAAAGTCAGAATTGCACGATTTAAAGTCAGAATTGCGAGATATAAAGTCAGAATTGCACGATTTAAAGTCAGAATTGCAAGATATAAAGTCAGAATTGAGTGATATAAAGTCAGAATTGCACGATTTAAAGTCAGAATTGCGTGATATAAAGTCAGAATTGCATGATTTAAAGTCAGAATTGCATGATTTAAAGTCAGAATTGCGTGATATAAAGTCAGAATTGCACGATTTAAAGTCAGAATTGCGTGATATAAAGTCAGAATTGCACGATTTAAAGTCAGAATTGCGCAATATAAAGTCAGAATTGCGTGATTTAAAGTCAGAATTGCGCAATATAAAGTCAGAATTGTGTGATATAAAGTCAGAATTGCGTGATATAAAGTCAGAATTGAGTGATATAAAGTCAGAATTGCATGATTTAAAGTCAGAATTGCATGATTTAAAGTCAGAATTGCACGATTTAAAGTCAGAATTGCGTGATATAAAGTCAGAATTGAGTGATATAAAGTCAGAATTGCGTGATATAAAGTCAGAATTGAGTGATATAAAGTCAGAATTGCGTGATATAAAGTCAGAATTGAGTGATATAAAGTCAGAATTGCATGATTTAAAGTCAGAATTGCGTGATTTAAAGTCAGAATTGCGTGATATAAAGTCAGAATTGCACGATTTAAAGTCAGAATTGCGTGATATAAAGTCAGAATTGCGTGATTTAAAGTCAGAATTGCGTGATATAAAGTCAGAATTGCAAGATATAAAGTCAGAATTGAGTGATATAAAGTCAGAATTGCACGATTTAAAGTCAGAATTGCAAGATATAAAGTCAGAATTGAGTGATATAAAGTCAGAATTGCACGATTTAAAGTCAGAATTGCGTGATATAAAGTCAGAATTGCATGATTTAAAGTCAGAATTGCATGATTTAAAGTCAGAATTGCGTGATATAAAGTCAGAATTGCACGATTTAAAGTCAGAATTGCGTGATATAAAGTCAGAATTGCACGATTTAAAGTCAGAATTGCGTGATATAAAGTCAGAATTGAGTGATATAAAGTCAGAATTGCGTGATATAAAGTCAGAATTGCGTGATATAAAGTCAGAATTGAGTGATATAAAGTCAGAATTGCGTGATTTAAAGTCAGAATTGCGTGATATAAAGTCAGAATTGCAAGATATAAAGTCAGAATTGAGTGATATAAAGTCAGAATTGCACGATTTAAAGTCAGAATTGCAAGATATAAAGTCAGAATTGAGTGATATAAAGTCAGAATTGCACGATTTAAAGTCAGAATTGCGTGATATAAAGTCAGAATTGAGTGATATAAAGTCAGAATTGCGTGATATAAAGTCAGAATTGCACGATTTAAAGTCAGAATTGCGTGATATAAAGTCAGAATTGAGTGATATAAAGTCAGAATTGCGTGATATAAAGTCAGAATTGAGTGATATAAAGTCAGAATTGCGTGATATAAAGTCAGAATTGAGTGATATAAAGTCAGAATTGCATGATTTAAAGTCAGAATTGCGTGATTTAAAGTCAGAATTGCGTGATATAAAGTCAGAATTGCAAGATATAAAGTCAGAATTGAGTGATATAAAGTCAGAATTGCACGATTTAAAGTCAGAATTGCAAGATATAAAGTCAGAATTGAGTGATATAAAGTCAGAATTGCGAGATATAAAGTCAGAATTGCGTGATATAAAGTCAGAATTGAGTGATATAAAGTCAGAATTGCACGATTTAAAGTCAGAATTGCGTGATATAAAGTCAGAATTGCGTGAAATAAAGTCAGAAGTACATGATATAAACTCACAATTGCGAGAAAAATGTCAGAATTTTATCTCGCAATTCTGACTTTGTCACAAAATTCTGAGATAAAAAGTCAGAATGGTGAAATAAAAAGTCAGAATTACCTTTTTTTTTTTTAAATTTAGTGGCAGAAACAAGCTTCCATAGAAATCAGCTATTTTAACCAGAATAATGGCCGTGTCGTTGCTTCACCTGTCAGTGACGTCATATCCGCGCTACTCTTGATTTCCGGTTCTACTTCCTTAGAATCCATGGAAACAACACAGACGCTTTTAATATATTGTGTTTTATTAGACAGGTTAGCAACTGTTTGGATACCTTTATCGACAGAAAACAAATCAGTTGAAAAGTAAAGCTATAATGTTACATAATATATAATATATAACATATTATATATTATGTAACATTATAGCTTAACTTTCAACATTAGAATGAAATAAAATAATGTGAACTTAAGTGATCAAACATAACTGTAACAAAGTTCAAGTTCAGGGAGGAAGGGCGCGGGAATCGGCAAAAGTTAAACGCAACTTTAATCCTAAAATAAACATAAACAACAAAATGAAAGGAGCGGCAGTGGCCGACTGCGGCATATAAGCATAATAAAAACAGCAACATAAAATGTCCACGCCTCGTTCCACTCATCCCGCCATGCTTTATATCACAGTAATGTTAATAAAACGCTCATCAACGAACATGATTTCATGCCTGAGTCACATCGGATTGCTTTCCAAAGATGACACCTCCCATGATTCCACGCTCATTCGTGGTGTCAACAAGCTGCACCTTTGTTATCGTTCTGAATAAGTGACCTCTAGTGGTGAAGCTTACATACCGTGCCTTTAAATCTGCAAAGTGGCAGGTTCTACACACAGCCCGAAACAACACAAGGATTGACTGACTTTGTACACATTGTTCTATTAAATCATTAGTTGTTGTGGTGTTGAATTATGCAAAAAAAAAAAGAAAAGAAAAAAGGGTGTGAATCTTTTTTTTCAGCATTTGACTAAAAGTTTTCTTTCGGTTTTGTTGTGACCTTAGGTTGAGGCAATGCGAGGCGTTGTGTGATGCTGGACAGATTTCGTGCTTATATCATGATGCAATCCTTTAAGAAAAGAAAACTCCTCCACGCTGGGATAACTAGCACTTTCCCGGCTGGAATTCCACTCGTTATTCATCAACTGCGCCACATTCCAGTGCAGTGACATCATAATAAAAGACTCCTCTACAAATCAGATTCCTGCGGCATAAACTCTCCTTTCTTCTGATCAGTAAAGGTATGTTCATCAAGAGACAGAGAAAGAAGGAGGAGGACGAAAGATCTGACTGGATGCATTTTCCACGTGAAATCTGATAATTTCCAAAATTCACACAGTGCTCAGGTTTGTGCCATCTGAATTGTCTTTCGAACAATAAAACTATTTATTTATACATCAGTCAGAAAATGAACAAACAAATAAAAAGCTATTGTCAACATGTAATGGCTGAAATAACTACTAAAATATTTTCTCAGAAATGATACTTTGCCAAGAGGTCAAAATGGCTGAGTAGCCATTAATGCTTCCTTTGTTTTGAAATGGATTCATGTTAGGTCTTCCTCTCTGAATCTCTGCAGGTTTGAAAGTTTTACTTTTCCTCTCTCACATAATGGAAGAATTTAGAGGATTTTGCATATTTCTGGCACAGGTGAGGTCCTGTCATGAAGCCTTTGGATCATTTAATAACGTTAATATTTCTGGCTTTCTCTTTCTCAGATCTGCTAATACATCCAAACAGGTTTCACATGACCGGTGTGCTTCATGAAATACAATACTATGGAAAAACAGTCGAAAGAAAGACAGGAGATTATGCTTATTGTGTCCAGCTGTTAGTTTTGGAGATGTGTGAAAATGTGAGGCAGAAGATGATATTTCATATGAGGTTTCTGTATGCGAGTTTCAATAACAGCCAATTAGAATCCAGATTTTTACAGCATATTTAGCCATAAATCCTGTATAAATGATTTTCCCTTTTATTATTTGCATGCATGCAATACACATCTCAACTGTAGTTTACTGGTACTGACCTCCACAACTCTGATTTGTGGTCACAGCTCATATCATATGGCACCACAACAGAGACTTTTCATCATACTGGCAAGGAACCTGGTGAAAGATAAGAATTTATTGTTATTTATTGTAGTACTTGTTAAACAATAGCGTCTCCTTGTGGACACAGTTTTAGTATACTATGAAAACATTTTCAAACAGTAGGACTAGCCAACAATAACCTATCTCCAACTAGCTAGTACACTTGTTAGCCCATCATGACCGTATTACATTACTTACTATCGAGTTGCGTTCAGTTACTACAAATAAATATGGTTATTTTAAATCATTTTGTACAATATATGCTGAAAGAAAAGGTCCTCACGTATTTATTCTTTTAAAATATAAGAATATATCGCTTCAGCTGTGTGTTAAAGCTCACGAGCAGAAATCACGTGGTACTGATAGCAACGTCCGTTGGATCCTGAGCGGCAAATCGTCAAAACATAAATCCTGTCATTATTTTTCACATTGTTATATAGATCCACACATCTCAAAAGTATCATTTTCATTTAAGTATCAGTTTAAAAACAACTTTAATGTAGTTGCCGGTAAACTGAATGTAATTTGACTCGCGCGAGACGATCTTCAACCGTTAAAATTACTGACAGAAATATAAACAGTGAAACACGCAAGATCTTGACCAACTTACTCCGTTGTTAGGCTACTATATGTATTAGTTTGTGTTAGTTTATTATTTTTATTCATTATGTATTATATATTGACCATTCCCTGTCTTTTGTTATTCGTGTCACCGCTTTATGAAAGAAATAAATCTCTTAAAGGGATAGTTCACCCAAAAAATGAAAATTCTGATATCATTTTCTCACCCTTAAGTTGTTCCAAACCTGTATAAATTTCTTTGTTCTGTTGAACACAAAGGAAGATATTTTAAGAAAGTTTATAACCAAGCTGCTTTGGGGCACCATTTACTTCCATAGTAGAAAAAAAATACTATGGAAGTCAATGGTGCCTCAGAAATGTTCAGTTTCCCACATTCTTCAAAATATCTTCCTTTGTGTTCAACAGAACAAAGAAATGTATACAGGTCTGGAGGGTGAGTAAATGATGACAGGATTTTTATTTTTGGGTGAACTATCCCTTTAATTTGTACCATTTTCCACCACAGACAGCAGATGGCGCTATCTGTTAAAGCAACGATACAAAGACATTTCTGCTCCTGTTTCACACAGTCACAGACCTCTGAACTCTTGCGCAATGGACATCTAAATCAATTTTATGTCAGTCAAATTCAGTTACAGCATTATTTTCAGTGATTCAATTTCACCATGTGTGTCCCTGTGGCCAAATCAATAACTCATTTCTGGCAGTTTGAGTTTGAAGCCTGTCTATATGCATTTGGGTCAGGGTTTGGTTGCTTGCTGGTAATTTAAACTCTTCTTCATCACAGAGAAATGATATTGCACAAATTTTTAGTGTTTTGAGATTTTCTAAATCACTATCACATGCAGTCCAGATGATGAGAGGCACAAAGCATCTGCAAAGACAACAGATTTTGGACTAAGATAAGAGGGATCTTGTAGGATTTGCAAAATTTGTCTCAAACGGCCAAATGTGCACCTGGCTTAAGGAACCGCTGTAAAAAAAAAAAAATACAAAACACACACACACACAAAAACAAAAATGTTCATCATTTAGGTCAACTCAACCTCACGTTAATCCAAACCTGTATGACTTTATTTTATTTTATTATTTTTTTGTGCAATACAAAAGGGAAAATATAGCAGAACCACCCAAAATCGCATGTTCTTTGCACCACAAAAAAAAAAAAAACTTCATTGCAGACATAGTTCCTCTTCAGTCACTAGTTTTATTACAAAAAGAGGGTTGATAATGATTCAGGACAGCGGACGACAGCTGATCTCACATCAGCTGCTGTATTTTGAGGACTTTATTCACAGAGCTGCAGGCTCTCAGAGTCATGTGATGAATATAGGTCAAGCGTTCCACATCACTGCAAACACACTGAAACACACACTGTTATGACTTCTGAAGGAAAAGTAAATGGAATTTGCTCATGCAAAAGCTGTCAGCCACAATACTAGGGTGTTATGGCTGGTTGCCAGGGCGTTGCTAAGGTTGTTGCTTACTGGACCAAGCCAAAAGTGCCCACTTTGCCTTAACAAACACCACATATAATTATAATACAGATATTTTAGATTTTCATTTTTGACAGAGATCATAAGCTTAGATCTCTCTCTGTGCCTTTCTAAGGTTTCCTCTTCATGCAAGAAGTTTCCTGCATACATGTTTCCCAGCACGCACTGCTGCAGGGTTAAAGACACTCTGACCAAACATTAAGAGATAAAATCATCTCATAAACCACAGAGCACATGCTTTCTCTTTTTCTCTCTTGCCAGTGCTTTCCAACTAACACAACACCAGCAAACAGCTACATTAAAGCCATAACATTTTCTTTTTTGTTTGTTTTTGTTTCTTAATGGAATATTGCAGTATTTATTATAAATGATTTATCAGTGCACATAATTTTTTTATTTTCCTTCATAATCTTCAATCAAAATAACTACCCTCCTGAGGGCAGGACAAACTGTCACTCACATGACATCACAGCAATAGCAAACCACACCCATCCAATCAATGCCCCATGGACAAAATCAAGTCCCGCCTTACATTTATTCTTGTCCGAGAAGCCATTATACTCAGATATATGTCACGATAGGGAAGAAAAGACTATCTTAAACTAGAAGTGATGCTAGCTCAAGCAAAACTTACCACCAAAACTTTTTTACACAAATAAGCCCACTTCAAAATTATATTCTGGTATCTGATATCTACGGAAGAGGATTAGGGCCAAGCAATAATAAAAAAATAAAACCATCTCGAGATTAAATTTGTTAAATTTTGAGAAAAAAACTCATTAAATTACGAGAAAAAAGTTGAAATAAAATGTTGAGAATAAACTCGTTAAATTACGAGAAAAAACTCGTTAAATTTCGAGAAAAAGGTCGAGATAAAATGTTGAGAATAAACTCGTTAAATTACGAGAAAAAAGTCGCTAGATTATGACAACAAATTTGGTCGTTAATTTTTGAGAAAAAAAGTCGAGATAAAATGTTGAGAATAAAGTCATTAAATTATGAGAAAAAACGAATTCGTAACGAATTTGTTCTCATAATTTAACGACTTTTTTCTCATAATTTAATGAGTTTATTCTCAACATTTTATCTTGACTTTTTTCTCAAAATTTAACGACATTTTTCTCATAATTTAACGAATTTGTTCTCGTAATTTAACAACTTTTTTCTCGTAATTTAACGAGTTTATTCTCAACATTTTATCTCGACTTTTTTCTTGAAATGTAACATTTTTTTTCTCATAATTTAACGAGTTTATTCTCAACATTTTATCTCGACTTTTTTCTTGAAATTTAACATTTTTTTTCTCGTAATTTAACGAGTTTATTCTCAACATTTTATCTCGACTTTTTTCTCGAAATTTAACGAGTTTTTTCTTGTAATTTAACAAGTTTATTCTCAACATTTTATTTGGACTTTTTTCTCGAAATTTAACGAGTTTTTTCTCGAAATTTAACAACTTTAATCTCGAGATGGTTTTATTTTTTTATTATTGCTTGGCCCTAATCCTCTTCCATAGATATCACACCTCTGCACTCAAGCTGATTTTTTTTTCAGGAAAACCAATGTAATATATTTTTGTTCAATAATATTTTTTGATTATTATTTAAAATTTTGAGGTATGATACTTTGCAATATTTATAATTTTTTATTAGCTATTTTTCCCCATTGAAAATAATACACATTTTTTTCTAATATATTTTAAAATTATTTTTTCAATTAAAGCAGTATTCCATGTTAAAACAGAGACAAGGCATTTAAAATCCAATTTTTTGAAGGTAGATTAGTGCCATCTGGTGGGAGTAAAAAAAGAAAAATGTGTGATGCCATGGTGTAACACTAGATTACTGTATAGCTCTATATAAAGTGGCTTATAAATTCTCTAGTGGTTTTTAGACATAAATACTTATTTTTTTAAGTTTTGAATTTGGATTTATTCTATATAGACATTCTCAAAGACTAGATTTTTTTTATTTTTTTTTTATTTTTTTGAAACGTTGATTTGAAGCGTCAGTTTTTGCATTAATTTTACTACAGTCAAACCTGAACACAGAGGAGGACATTTTGTTACACATAACAGCAAAATTGAATAAAAATGTAGCAAAAATGAACAGGTATGTTTTATCATAGCTTAATAAATCTGGGTCTGATCTGATTTCAACCTCTTGTTTGAGTCTTTTGGCTCAATTTTACCAACAGCCACACCAGTTCATTTGTGTTTATAATAGTGTGTTGTGTGTGTGAAAGTGAGTGTGTGTTTGAGTGGATGTGTCTGTTTTGTACTCTTGTGTAACCTCTTTGTTGCTGTTTACTGCTTTGTGGCTGAATTATTGATTTTATTTCACACATTTGCAAAAACGTGCTGTGCTAGTTCATAGATTTTTGACTGTGAAGGAGCCAAGTGTTTTTTTTTTTTTTTCACGATTTTTTTGTGTGTTCGCATAGCTAATGCGACAAAATTCACCAAGTGTCATGAAGCAAAAAAATATTAAAATTTCAAAACGTAATATTTTTCAGTCATTTGACCGTAGAGAATCCGAAGGTTAAACAAATCAGAGGTTATTAGTTTTGGTTTGTTCATATAGGCTACTTAACCCCAAGTATAAGTCAGAGCGCCGCTCCTTGTTTTGCAGAGATTCAGTCATGCAGAAAAGGACTCATCGAGGGGAAGTATGGAAGGAATTCCCTCGACTCGGCACAAATCTGCCCCTCTAAAGCCCTGCTGTTCAGTTTGGCCTACTTCAGTTCAGGCTGTGTGGACAGAGCAGGTCCAGAATGCTGAAACCTCTGTTATTCTAGATGTTTACTGGCTTGCTGGGAAGGGCACAGAGGCCCGGACATACTCGGAATATCTGTCCTCTCCAAGCGCTCTGTGTTTAAACACAGAGATTAAGGAAAGCAGGGCAGTAACAACACGCTGATTAAGTGCTCAAAAACATTTTCGTGTCAGAACATCACGCATCGTACCCTGTTTACTGGAAATTCTGCTTAGCAGCACTATGTGCATATATTTAATGCCACAAAAACAAGAGCCTTTTCAGCATGAGGGAATTCCTTCAGCGCTTGACCCAGAAGATTAATGTATAATGAAGGGTCATTTGCAAAAAATGTTGACTTTTCAGACTTACAAAATCTTTAAGTTGTTAAAGGACAACTTCATTTTCATTCATTGTTGTATTATTTTATGTTAACAAAAATCTTTTTCTAAGAACAAATTAAAATAATAAAAAAATTAAGTTTTTACCCCAGCAAAAAGCATTCACACAAACATGAAATGTGACGCCAATAACACATTTAAATGGAAAAAAAAAAAAAACGTTTATTACATTCAAACTATATAAAACATACTTTTTTAGTGGTTGCGAAGTAATTACTTATTCAAAATAAGTATATAGTCAAGAGAGTATATGCGATTTCGGACGAAGCCTACCTCTAGATTTGCACAAACTCTTCTTAGTCTGAACTTTGACCTTTGAAGTACTTTTCCACAAATTTTGTATTTTCAAAATACAAGTTTTTAACAGTGATATCACCATGATGGAAAAAAAAGAAAAAGAAAGAAAAAAAGGAAAAAAGGGACAAGGCTTCTTCTAAAATTACTTATATTATTCACTGGTTGACTAGATTCTTAGTTAATTTTTGGCACACTTGCAAAACAAAACAAACATACAAATAGTGAGTGAGTAAAGGTGACAATAGTTTTTTTCAAATAAAAAAAAATGTGCAAAACAAAATAGCAATTTAATTTAATTTAATTTAAAAATTTAACCAAACCATAAAATTAATTTTACGATTTTACGATTTACTATTTTGTTCCCTCAATTTGCTAAATCATGCGTATGATGTACTATTTCGCTTCCATGATTTGCTGAATCGTGCGTACGATGTACTATTTCACTTCCATGATTTGCTGAATCGTGCGTACGATGTACTATTTCGCTCCCATGATTTGCTGAATCGTGCGTACGATGTACTATTTCGCTCCCATGATTTGCTGAATCGTGCGTACGATTTACTATTTCGCTCCCATGATTTGCTGAATTGTGCGTACGATTTACTATTTCGCTTCCATGATTTGCTGAATCGTGCGTACAATGTACTATTTCACTTCCATGATTTGCTGAATCGTGCGTACGATGTACTATTTCGCTCCCATGATTTGCTGAATCGTGCGTACGATGTACTATTTCACTTCCATGATTTGCTGAATCGTGCGTACGATGTACTATTTCACTTCCATGATTTGCTGAATCGTGCGTACGATGTACTATTTCACTTCCATGATTTGCTGAATCGTGCGTACGATGTACTATTTCGCTCCCATGATTTGCTGAATCGTGCGTACGATTTACTATTTCGCTCCCATGATTTGCTGAATCGTGCGTACGATTTACTATTTCGCTCCCATGATTTGCTGAATTGTGCGTACGATTTACTATTTCGCTTCCATGATTTGCTGAATCGTGCGTACAATTTACTATTTCATTCCCTCGATTTGCTGAATCCTGTGCACGATTTACTAGTTCGTTCCCTCGATTTGCTGAATTGTCCGTACAATTTGCTATTTCACTCCCATGATTTGCTGAATCGTGTGTACAATTTACTAATTCGTTCCCTCAAGTTATAAATCGTGTGCATAATTCAGCAAATTGGGGGAATGAATTAGTAAATCATGCGCACGATGTATAGGGTAAATCGAGGGTACGAATTAGTAAATCGTGTGCACGACTGAGCCTACTATTTTTTTCCTGCATGTAGTAGTAGTAATATCTTTTTTATCCCTTCACAGGGCAATTTATGCAGCATTCAACATCACAAACACACAATTAATATAAGACATCACAACAAAACTAATATAAAAAACATCACAACACACACAGCTACGAAACCCGGACATTTAACAATGCGCCATTTCTTCATGTATTCAAGATATAAAATTACAGATTTCAAAGATACACCATATTTTTATGCTTCAAATAGGTATTTACAGTCAAAACTGCATTTGAAACAAAAGTCGTGTGGGGCTCCGTAAAAACCAGGAAAGGCAGCATAAAAAAAACATTATGGTTGCTAAGATAGTCATCAAGAAGAAGTTTCTAAGAATTACAGACACAATAAGGCCTCATATTAAATTACAGTTACACTGATCCACCCGATTGGCATGAACTGGACCAGCACAAAAGCTCATGTCTAGTCTAAGCTGGTATTTCCAAGGGGAGTAAGCAAGAACACTTATTGTAAGAGAAGTGGGCCTCCGTTTTCCAGAAGTGGTTGATGAACGATGAATTTAATGCCACTGGCCGTTGTATAAGACAGGAACAGTGTGTATTCATAATTATTCACGTTTTCATCATTCAAGCTGCTGTACTGGTCACGTTCTAACTTCCTACCGGGAGTCATTTCAATAAACAACACGCTAAAACAGACATTACCGGTCAGCATGGTTCATTTCCAGCCTGGAGACCTTTGAAGTTACACACACACACTTTCATAAACTAAATTCATAAACTCGCAACCAGTTTTAAATTTAGCTTAGGAGGAAACTGAAATAGATTAATAAACAAGAAGAGCAGTCACCGTGGGAACGTAACCAGCGGAAACATAAACAGAATTATGGGAAACAGAACTTTCTTTTCTCTATGGGCTTCTGGGTCCAGAGAAATGGCTGTCAGTGTTCTGAGGTCCCACACCCTGATCCAGCTCAGTGTGTGTGTTTGTTCAGACTCGTACATTGTTTCTCCACTTCCTCAGTTGTTCTTTTACTGCACTTCTGATGCTTTTGGTGGAAGTGAGTCTCTGCTGACGGCCCAGGCTGGTGCGTTGAACTGATTCCCACGACCTGCTGCCCTTCCTACTCACACACTCACACTGTTTGCTAAAAGATTGTCCGATTTTTTTTCTTTGACCATGGTATGCAAAAATAGACTCAGATGGGAACAGTGAAAAGCCAGGGATCTCAGGACTTGGGAAATGAAGAATGCAATATTCTAATAAGCATAAATATACATGACATTTGTGTGTGTGTGTGTGTGTGTATATATATATATATATATATATATATATATATATATATATATATACAGTACTGTGTTCTAAATTATTATGCGAGTGACATATCAGTAAGATTTCAGTACAATAAACATTCAGATTTTAGTTTTTCTAAGAAAGTGTTTGTTTGTTTATTTATCTGTCTTTTTAGATAACTGGAATCAATCTCAGACAAAATAATTTGCCAGGTCTATGGAAACCCTACTTAGAGGTTGTTCCACATTATTAAGCAAGTTACAGTTCTCATGCAATTTGGGGAGGAAGAAAGATCTTTCTGAAGATGAAAAGGTGCAAAAGTTGTGCAAAAGGCACGAAAACAATTAATATTGTCTGAAAACTGAATGGAGATTATTGAATTATCATAAGATTTGTGAGTGATTTAGACCAGAACTCAGTCAGATAAAGGCTTATTAAGGAAAGTTTATGTCAAACAAGATAATTGTATTAAAAGGGCAGCTATAAAAAAGCCAGTGTTGAGCAGAAAACAGGTATTTGAAGCTGCTGGTGTCTCTGGAGTCTCAAGAAGCTCTCCATGCAGGCTGGCAGTTGTGCGTAAAGATGCATTTCAGCCACTCCAAACCAAACCTCACTAAGAGAAACATTTACAGTGGGTGTAGAAATACATTTTCAAACAGTTGTATTGCTGTGGTGTTTTTTGCAGCATGGGATAGTGCATGGTGCATTGTATTTCAGAAGGCACTATCCTCCTTTTTATACCATAGCTGAAAATGGCCAGTTATGAACTCCACATATCTTGAAAAAGTCATTTTAATTCCCGCAGAGAACCTAAAGGAACCTTCCATCTCACTTCCCAGTATTACAGCCCAAATCATCACCCGCTAGTTCCTTGCTGACATCACAGTCTTGTTGGAACGTGGTGGCCATTCACCAACCATCCAGAAATCCATCCGTTTAGACCATCCATTGTAATACGGCATTAGTCAGTGAATAAAACTATTTTGAGTCTTCATGTATTTCTACACCCACTGTAAATGTTTCTCTTTGTGAGGTTTGGTTTGGAGTGGCTGAAATGCATCTTTACGCACAACTGCCAGCCTGCATGGAGAGCTTCTTGAGACTTCAGAGACACCAGCAGCTTCAAATACCTGTTTGCTGCTCAACACTGGCTTTTTTATAGCTGCCCTTTTAATACAATTAATTTTTTTGACAGGAACTTTCCTTAATAAGTCTTTATCTGACCGAGTTCTGCTGTGCTCTAAATCACTCACAAATCTTGTGATAATTCGATAATCTCCATTCAGTTTTCACACAATATTAATTGTTTTCGTGCCTTTTGCACAACTTTTGCACCTTTTCATCTTCAGAAAGATCTTTCTTCCACCCCATATTACATGAGAACTAAATAACATCTGTTATGAATGTAATGCGAAATCTAGTGTCTAGAAAGTCTAAATGAAACCTTAACATGCAATCTAAAACTAATTTTAATGACCTAAACCCTTCTATAAGGTATGGACAGTAAGTGGAAGTGGAAGTGGCGTGTTGTGTTCTTGGAGGTTAATCATATGGCACTCAAGTGTGTATAATCAGCTGTCCTGCGTAGAACGCCGCACTGGACACTCCAAGCCAGAACAAAAAGTATTAGTGCCAATCAGCTTAATGCCGTACGACACAAAACCCCTGACACACACTGTACACACTCACTTCTGCTCAATGCCAGACACACACCAGCATCCCTAATCATCCGTCAGGGGTTGTAAGTGAACAGAATGTGTTTTATTGAAGTGTGGATGTCAGCATGAGTTAGCAACTGATACACTTCTATCTACGTCAGTGAGGACAGAATACACCCAGGTGAACACACACGAGGAACAGCCTGAACTCTGCATCGCTGTGAAAGTTCATTAGGCTGGAATGGGGCATTTCACTGTTTCTTAGCAGCCCGTCTCATAGACTGGGTCAGAACTCACGGTCAGAGAGCTTCACTGCTGAGGTCAGAGGCGGTGCACTTTCTGTGAGGCCTTTATAAATAATGCATTACAAAAACATTCTTAATACATTCACATGGATGTAAAATGCTTTATAATACACCTACATTGGTTGTTTGTTCTTGAAAAAGAGATATAAGCACACTTTTAGTGCTGTCAAATCGCATCTAACATAAAAGTTTGTAAATATATAATATATGTGTGTGTAAGTATGAGTATATATACACACACACACACATATATATATACACACAAACTTTTATGTTAGATGCAATTAATTGTGATTAATCGATTTGACAGCACTACTTATGATATATTGTAAAACTTAACCAAAATGTTTACATTTTCTATAGAAAATTTCTGTGGTGATTGACTGTGAAAAGTTTGGGTGGTTGCTAGGGTGTTCTCACTGGTTACTAGGGTTTTCTGAGGGGTTGCTAGGGTGTTCCAGTTAGTCGATATGGAACTGAGTTGTTGGTTGGGTGTTCTAGAGCATTACTAGGATGTTCTAGGTAGTTTCTAGGGCTTTACTAGGGAATTTTGGGTGGTTGATAGGACATTGCTAGGGTGTTCCGGGCAGTTGCTAAGAAATTCTGGGTGGTTGTTAGGGTGTTCTAGGCAGTTGCTAGGGCTTTACTGAGGAATTCTGGGTGGTTATTAGGGTGTTCTATGTGGCTTTCAGGGCATTACTAGGGAATTCTGGGTAGTTGATAGGGCGTTGCTAAGGTGTTCCAGGTGGTTGCTAAGAAATTCTGGGTGGTTGATATGATATTTTAGGTGGTTTCAATGGTATTACTACAGAATTGTGGGTAGTTGCTAGGACATTGCTAGGGTTTTATAAGTATATTCTAGGGTATTCTGGGTGGTTGCTAGGGCATTGTTAGGGTATTCTGAGTGGTTGCTAAGGTATTCTAGGTGGTTGCTAGGGTATCATGGGTGGTTGTTAGGGTGCTCTAGGCAGTTGCTAGGGCTTTACTGGGGAATTCTGGGTGGTAGATAGGAAATTTTAGGTCAGGGGTTGCCAAACACATTCCTGGAGCCTCCCCAACACTGTACATTTTGCATGTCTCCTTTTTTTGACACACCCATTTCAGGTCTTGGAGTCTCGATTAATGAGCTGATGATCTGAATCAGGTGTGTTTGATTAAGGAGACATGGAAAACATGCAGTGTTGGGGAGGCTCCAGGAATGTGTTTAAGAACCCCTGGTTTAGCTGGTTTCTATGGAATTACTAGAAAATTATGGGTGGTTGCTTGGATGTTTCTAGGGTTTTATGAGTATTTTCTAGGGTATTCTGGGTGGTTACTAGGGCATTGCTAAGGTGTTCCGGGTGGTTGCTAAGGTATTCTAGGTGGTTTCTAGAGTATCCTGGCATTGCTAGGGTGCTCCAGGCAGTTGCTAAGAAATTCTGGGTGGTATAATACTTTAGGTGGTTTCTACGGTATTACTAGAGAATTCTGGGTGGTTGCTAGGATGTTGCTATGGTGTTCTGATTGGTTGTTAAGGTATTCTAGGTGGTTGCTAGGGTATCGTGGGTGGTTGTTCAGGTGTTCTAGGCAGTTGTTAGGGCTTTACTGGGGAATTCTGGGTTATGTTGTAGGTCAGGGGTGCCCAATCCTGTTCCTGGAGACCTACCTGTTTAGATCCAAACCTTATCTAACACACCTGTCTGTAATTATCAAGTGCTCCTGAAGATCTTGTCTGGTTCAGTTGTGTTTGATCAGGGTTGGAGCTGAACTTTGCAGGAAGGCAGATCTCCAGGAACAGGATTGAGAAGCCCTGTTGTAGGTTGTAGGTATGGTGTGTTGGGTGGTTGCTAGAACATTGCTAGGGTATTTTTAATCTTCTCAACATGTCACACTCTTTTAATCAAATACCAAACAAGGTATGAGTGAAGCAGAAATCAGAAGCAGTTTACAGGCGCTGCCTGCCGTGACAGAGAGAATCTTTCCCATCCAGCTCTAAGATGATTACCTGACACAGTAAACAAGCATTTCCTGGATGCACAAGAGTGCCAAAGAGGAAAAGATACAATGGAGCTTTTAATAGATCAGCAGGCCGATGCTGTCTATGGAATAAAAAAACTCTCTGTTCTCACTGGCCCATCAGAACTGTGTGTCCTGCATGTGTTTGTAGCAGGTCTAAGAAATCATGCCAATGGGGTTTTGTAGTCCATAATCTTGTGATCATCCTGTTCATCATTCGACTATCAAATATATTTAATTGTTTGATAATTATTGTTGTTATTCATCTGTCAGCTGGAGGCAGGGCGAATCATTATAAAGCATCATTACGGAAAAGGAAATATGTTTTTGTCTGTTTAGCCATGGAGGTTTCAGAATGCCTTGTAGCTCTCAGTTTGAGAGGGTGTGTGACAGGAACTGATCTGAGCTGATTTATGATTCAGTTGTCCAACTTGTTTATTGTTATCAAAAAGACAGCCATCAAATCAGGTGGTTGCTAACACCACACTTCGCCCACAAGACACTGTAACCACCAAACACATGATGGATGTTATCATGCCAACAAGGACAAATGAACTGAAATCCAATAATGAACCATAAACAAGTAGACTGCAAATAATGTGGTTTCTGTTCTTATAATGAGATTCCACATGAAGAAAGCTTGATTAAGTTCCCCCAAATGTAAAAAGTAATACGTTATATCTACTCCATAAAATGTTGGCAACAGATTACAAGCAATATTATTAATTAAATTCACCAAATAGAATTGAGTTAGAATTAATCAAATTGATTCCTTAAATGTCAGCCATTTAAAACGAGTAAAATTTAAGTACAAAGTCAAAGATGAATTAAGAACTCTTTATTTTTTATTACCAAAATTGAAGACACCTGATGATAACAAGTAGAATCACTGAAGGAAAGAGAAACACTTGAATTAACAGAGGTTTAGATGTTGATGTTGATTTTATTGAAAATGTTTGGTCGCCCTTATGGTGATCAGTGTTTCATATAGTTGGGTAGTTTGATACTTTGCTTTTTGTGTCAGTTTGTGGTTTTTGTAATGGTATTTGCTAATTTTACACATGGTTGACTTTTAAGCAATTCATTTGATTAATTCTAACTCAATTCTTATATGTTGAATTTAATTAATAATATTGCTCACAATCTGTTGCCACAATTTTATTGAGTTGATAGAACTGCAGTGGTTCTCAACTGGTCAGTTGCAATCTCCACAGAAATCTCTTCTGATAGCATGGAAGCAATGCTAAATTCAAAGGCAACTAACCATATGCATAGTTAGGATAGTATCAAATGATCCTGTGACAAAACCAGTTGAAAACCCCAGCCCTGAGCTATTTAAACCACTATCATTCTGATTTAGGACCCTATTGAGGTTCCATTACTACTGAAAATTCAAACCCAGTTCCTTGCAGAGTTCATATATTGATTATGTTGTGGGTTCTCTGTTGGAGGTCATACACTTCAGTCACCGCCGTGTAACGATCACATCGCTTGGTGTCCGGTTTCTAATCCTTTAATCTTTTGGCCCAGGGTTGTTTCCATTATCAGCTCTTGCATAACATAAGTCCTGTCCACCCTGTTCCAAAAGTCCTGTAGAGGTCTATAAAAATAAGAGTATTTTCAGATTACTTCTTCCGCTTTATTTCTATGCATTTCTAAGCATTAGTTTATAAGATTTGACATGATAATTGAGAATGAGATTACTTTTCTGCTGATTTTAGCACTTTTATTGTTCAATTTACACTTATTACATGTAAATTAGGTGATTCAAAAACTGTCGGAATGTTCAAAGCTAAAAACTTCATTTCCCAGAAACCCTCAGAAAGTAGTCAATTTCATCATTATGCTTCTGAGTGTCCCTTAAATACCATTATATTACTATACATTTATGAAGAACATATAAAACAATCAATATATTGACCTAATCGATATTTAAAAACAGAATAATATAAGTAGATTCACTGTCACTTCCCTGTTCTGCGTCTGTCTCCAATGATTCTTCACGCTGCACGTCGATGAATATTAATGAAGCTGCGTGTCGTTCGATTGGCAGACGTTACGTAGGCTCATTAATATTCAGAATCAGTTCCTCAACGTCACCGCGCAGTCAGTGCTCGGTGTCAAAGCACGGTGCGCGTCTCGCTGAACGCTTCAGAGAGAATTATTACACATATGGTGCATTTCTCCGTGGACTTTCTGCACAACAGTCACTCTTTGAGTTGTTAGAGTAAAGCAGTCTACGAGGAAATAAACATGTGCAACACAGAGGAGAGGTGAGACGATATACGACTATACCTTTTGCAACGTTTTAATTTCATGCACATATTGCCAAAGTTTTCTGTTTATTTATCATTTTGGATATGTGTTTAGACATTTAACATGCCATTAAGATATTAAAATATATTTAAATAATAATTCAGAACATATTTATACATATGTAAATGGTTTATAATACATTTTCTTAATTTAATTCATGTTTATGTATTATATATATATATATATATATATATATATATATATATATAAACATTCTAGATTTTTCTATCTTAATTACAAATATCTAAAATACAAATGATTTTTTTTTTTTTTTTGATATAGAGCTGTGATGTATGTAAATTATGAATGGGCAGGATCTATTGTGATATACTGAAGGATCAGACTCACAGACTAATATCAAAGCGGATTTAATGTCGAGCAGACAGATGAGTGTGAGAGACACACTGCTATAAATATTTCATCCATAACCCCATCAACTCAATTAGGATTCATGAGCTTGTAACAGGACTATCGATGCTGACCAAATCGCACTGTCCCAAAGATAATTAGTTTTTCCTAAACAATCTAATTTCCTACTCTTGCAATTTCCAAATCTGGATTGAGGATGGAAACCCTAGCACAGACGACCTGTTATGAAACTCTGGACACCATAAGTGGTTGTTTTCATTGAAATGTTTGTTTTTGTAACAAGATTAGCACCAGTGCAGCCTGATTTAACCTGAGATTTAAGGTATTCTGAGTGAGGAATATAGGGTCAAAACATTACATAAGCTTTAGTTCCTAGAAAGCTCTGTTCTTCAGCTGCAACATCTTTGCCGTGGCCCTGTTTAAGAACAATTCAAACATCATGTTAAAATCAGAGCATTTTCCATGAATGTTTCCTCGCAGGTCACAGAATGACATTGACGCTCACATTACATGCAACGTCCTGTTTCTCAACCTCACATTCTGTTTGTGTTTTGCTCTTGGACTCCATCCAGACCATCAACGTTAAAAAGTGAAACACTTTACAGAAGAATTTAGCCTCTGGTAAAACAGAAACATGTCAGACATGTTGTCAAGGAAGGCCACTTGCTTGCGGAGGCTTTGTAATCTGATATGTGCAAAACACAAACCTGCCATATCTCTCCTGGTCAGGGATTGGTCCAAAATACGTTCGCTGTGAGTTGAAGGTCGGACGTCACCTTTCATGCCCCTCTGTAGCCAAATGATAACTGTTTTCCTGGAAGACTCGCAGTATCCTGTTTTGGTTTTGACTGTTTCCTGGTCGTTCTCCAAACACTCAGCGGAGCCAGTAATTACTGCACTAAAGATTAACCTGAATCCCGGTCTTTAAACAGATCCGGACTATCACCTGGAGTTCTGGAGGTCAGCTGGAGTCAGGAATGATCTTTAGTGATAATGCCAGCAGCCAGCTGTTTTCTTGGGAAAGCTTTTTGTGGAATTATGTGAACTACTTTCTCAGTAACAAAAAGAAGATCTTTGGATTGTTTTGGAAATAGATTCTGCTTTTGGACTTTATGAATCCAACATTATCCTTAACTTATATTACTATTGTTCATAACTGCGATTTAAAAAAAAAAAAAAAAAAATACAGTCATGAATGAAATGGAAGTTGCGATTAGTGTTTTCTTCTCTATTGTGAAATATATCCAAGTGAAGCGGCTTCTCGAACAAGAAAAAATATAGGGTGGGACTTGATTTTGACCATTGGGCATTAATTGGATCATTGGATGGTTGTGGTTTGCTATTGGTCGATCTCATGTGAGTGACAGGTTGCCCCGCCCTCGCACCAGTAAACACGTCGCCAGAGAAGAGATGTTGCTGCAAGAGGAGGGGAAGTTATTTTGATTAAAGATTATGAGGCACATGAATAAAAAAAAATAAATACTGCAATATTCAATAAAATAAATAAGAATTGTCAATTTTGATTTCATGGAGACTTTAAATTTTGCGTCTTTTTGTGAAAAATGTCCTATTTCTTTTCCAAGCGAATGAAAACGTACAATTTTTACTTGGCTAGCAATCTAGCAATGCTCTATCTAGCAATGCTCTAGCAACCATCATAGCAACCACACAGCTAAAAACCAAAAATTATAATGCAAAAATCGACGACTCCAATGTGATTTCAACATTTGCATGGACATGCAATGAACGTGTAAACATCGAGTTCTTTGTAGGTTAAATGAATCCAAGAAAGACCCACGGTTTCAGTTTCTTTCTTTTTTTTAGTTTAGTCTGAAACTGTTTTGATCCAGAGCGTATAATCAGAGACGGTGGAGGGGAGGAAGGTGCTTGAATGTCAGAGGGTGAAAGTGTCGGCTTTCAAAACAAGCTGACATTTCACTCGCAGATACCCAGCACTCAATACAGAGACCAGGAGAGGAGAATGAACAAAACAAGAGCGTCTCAAAAGTGTCTTGGAAAATCTGTCATACTAATTCTTTGTAGTCTGTACTGTCACCGAAAAGGAAAGTAACAGCTTCACCTGTTTTCATGCAGTCACCATGCAGATTATATCACCTGGGTTACATGTTCGGTTGCCAGAGCAAGGAAACCACTACGCCCTCCTTTCATTTGCCTGCTGGGTAATCTGGCTCATGAGACTTGAAAACAAAGCACCCTAGCTTCAAACAGCCATTTCATTTGTGCCAGCGTGCTGTAACCGTGTCCTGGATTGCTGTCAGCTGATAAACCCATAAAATATCAATGTTCTGCTCCCAGATCAGTTTATCACCAATACGTGAGCACATATTCCTCTGTCTAGCTTGTTGTAAACAGGGCTGTTTTGAAAATTGGGAATTTTCTGAAAGGCTTTTAATCATAATGAGAGATTTTCGCTGACAGTGTGCGGCCTGGCTTCAGATGAGATATCAGATCCAAAGATCTCCCAGTATGTCATGGGGACACAAATGTCTGTTATTACCATCTCTAAAAGCCAGTGCTGTAACTCAAGCCCTCTGGGATGTCAAATGTTCTCAGCCAAGCTGCTATTTACAGACTTGTTTTCACATCATGTGCTTGTTTGCGAACTGCCTCCCTTCTGTCTAGTTGAAAGTGAAACATATCTTTCAATATTTACTAAAGAATCAAATTGATCTGCCGATACTGATGATCGCAAAATATCAGATGATTAATTGGTTCTAACCAATAAATTTGATAAATGAACTGATAGATCAGACTAAACAAAATTACATATTAGCTTGATTCCATATTAGAACAAAATTAGTTTTACTCCAGCTGACTGTCTTAAAGGGTTAGTTCACCCAAAAATAAAAATTCTGTCATTAATTACTCACCCTCATGTCGTTCCAAACCTGTAAGACTTTCGTTCATCTTCGGAACACAAATTAAGATATTTTTGATGAAATCTGAGAGATTTCTGTCCCTCGATAGACAGCTACATAACTAGCACTTTAATGCTTCAAAAAGTTCATAAAGAAATCGTTAAACTAATCCATATGAATTGAGTGGTTTAGTCCAAATTTTCTGAAGAGACTCGATCACTTTATATGATGAACAGAGTGAATTTAGGCTTTTTGATCAGCAAACATAAACTGAATCTCAACCGAACCTGCTTGACGTGCAAGAACAAACCTCTTGCAGAAGCTCAAACGTGCTGCGTAACACGAGAATGAACCTCATTGGTTCTCGCGCATCTAACAGATGTAGGCTGGTAGAGGTTTGCATGTAAACCTCGCTCCCCTGACCTCAAGAGGCGCTCTAGCGACTGATGTTAGAGACTGCGGTCTTTAGCCTCCGTGTTAGAGGGCCCGACTCCCATGCCAGCAGACCCGGGTTCGAGTGCCATTTCGAACCGGAGGGGTTACATTGGTGCCGTGACCTGGATGGGAGTGAGATTTAAGGGGGTGAGTGTAACAGACGTAGCTGTGCGTGTAAGGGTGCGTTCACACTTGTCATGTTTGGTTCGATTAAAACGAACCCTGGTGCGATTGCTCGGTTAGTGCGGTTCATTTGAACATGTGTAAACGCTGCCATCCGAACCCTGGTGCACACCAAACAAGCGGACCGAGACCGCTGAAAAGATGGGTCTCGGTCCGCTTCCAAACGAACTCTGGTGTGGTTCGAATGATATATGAACGCAACACGGACCAAAGACATGTAACGAACCAAAAACAAGAAGACGAGACCCTAAAAAGGACAGAATCCTCACGCATGTCGGTTTTTCTCGTCATAGACGCGAGTTTGCCCATGACAGGCATCAGACGCGCGTCTCCACACAGCAGATTGTTTGTGTGTGTGACGGATGGATTCCCACCGCTGTTTTGACTACTTTACACATTTTATAAACTCTTCACGAGTTCCCAGCTGGCCAAAATACCATCACATGCAGGCTACGCCCCGCTACGCACACACAACGAGCGCATTTACCTCAGCAAACAGCACTGTTTTGGATGTTCGGTAAGTTCTGTCTCAAAATAGGCAATACGTCATAAAATCCGACCAATCACGTTGTGAATGTATCCCTGTGCCTTAAGGTTCGGTATCTTTTGGTTCGGTGATAAAATTGCCAATCTGAATGCTAACCGGACCAGGACTAATTGTTTTTTTTTCTTCTTTGGTCCGGACCAAATGAACCGAACTACAAGTGTGAACGCACCCTAAATCTCACTCCCCTGATCTCATGCTTGAGCTTCCGTTTACCACAACTAATGTGTGAGTTGATGAATGTTTATATGTGAATATAAGCCTAAATTAAATCTGTTCATCATATAAAGCGATCGAGTCTCTTCAGAAAATTTGGACTAAACCGCTCAATACATATGGATTAGTTTAACTATCTCTTTATGAACTTTTTGAAGCGTCAAAGTGGTAGTTATGTAGCTGTCTATCGAGGGACAGAAATCTCTCAGATTTCATCAAAAATATCTTCATTTGTGTTCCAAAGATGAACGAAGGTCTTACAGGTTTGGAGCGACATGAGGGTGAGTAATTAATAACAGAATTTTCATTTTTGGATGAACTAACCCTTTAAGTGCTGCCATAGTCTGTAATCAGAGAACTGAGTGTTAATGTGAAAACAGTGCTGCAGAAAACATTACAACGTGACAGTGTTTGATAAGGCATAAGAACAGATATTTAGAGAGAGAGCCCTTAAAAGTGCCAACATTTCAGTTAGGCAGACAGACAGACTGGTTTTATGCTGTTGGCAGGATGGGTATCTCTGTTATCAGCTGGCACCCTGAGGCCTGTGCCAAGCTGCGTCATGCACTTGAATCATGATGCCTGAGACAGACAGAGCGAAGGTAGTTTTTAGAAGCGCATGCCAATTTTAGTTAAAAGCACTCGTGGAAAACTATGTTAATCTTACACAGCTATGACATATTTTCTCTTTCATATTCTGTCTTGTAGTTGTGCTGTGCTTGGCTCGAGGCAGCGGGCTCCAGGGCCTCTGTGGTGCTCCTGATGCCCCTCTCCCACTAACGAAGATCCCGGGTGGGCGAGGGACAGGCAGGGATCTCCCTCACAGCGTACTTCACAAGGTAAGAGCACTCGCAGTCTGATTTGTTGATCGGTTTTGTTCGAACTTCAGAAACAAACATTCTGAGACATTTAAAAGGGTCATATTGTGCTTTTTTACATTTCCAACTTTCTTTAGTGTGTTGCTGTTTGAGCATGAAAAAGCTCTGCAAAGTTACAAAGCACAATGTCACTCTAAAGGGAGTTATTCTCTATATAAGTAAGCACAGTGAACTAACTGAACTGCCTGAAACAGAGTTTTCTTCTGGGAACATACACGTCACAATATATAATAATGTAAATAATTCTCAAGTCATATGCAAAAAAAACGGACGAGGCCTGGTTGAGTTGCATTAGTGGTTTGTTAAAACTCACGGTTATGGTAAGGGGCATGACATTTCCCAAACATGCTCGAAACGGTCAACCAATCAGAGTTAAATCAACTCTGCTCAGAGTACATATGGTCCCTCTCTAAATAGTGTTAAAATAACACTGAAGCAGAGTTAAAGTTAATGAGATAATTAAACAATTAAGTGACGATTGTGCATTAGTGATGAACACCTGCTGTTAACAAGCAGAATCACTGAAGAAAAGAGAAACACAAGAACTACAACTGACTTCAGTCACAGCCTTATTAATTGCTTAATTATCTCATTAACTTTAACTCTGCTTCAGTGTTATTTTATTTTGGCAGGATGGGTATCTCTGTTATCAGCTGGCACCCTGAGGCCTGGGTGGTCCATATGGTCCCTATTTAGAGAGAGACCATATGTACTCTAAGCAGAGTTGTGTACTGACAGACTGGGAAGAGAGGTGCTGCAACAATATCAAATATGTGAAAAATAATGTGTTTTTAAAAAAATCAAGCACCTATTCTAGTAGACCCCAAATAATAGCATAATAGGTCTTAAGCAACTAGCTCCAACTCAGGACCAACTAAGGATCATACCTAACCAGCATATGCTGTTTTTTTCAACAGTGCTGTAAGGCTAAAAACTTCAGTCATACTAAATACTTTAGTCAGTAAGAGACTGGGGCAGTAAGCCATACCATTTCCAAAAAACATACACAGACAACCAGCCCAAGGGAGGAGACGGGTGTGAAGAGATCTCTAGAGCTTGTTTTTTGTCACGTAGCTCTGTACCATATTTACAACCAGAGTTTCCATCTGGCCTACATATGGACGGCGTTGGCGCTCTGTAATCGAGCTGGGCATACACCTGGCCATGTGTGTGAGACTATAGATGTCAGCACTGTCTGTACAGACATGTGATCTTCTCAAAAGGTTCAGAGGTTTATGATCACTCACACCTGTGAAAAGGTCTATTGTTCAAATGACTGTTGGCTACTCTTGAGCTCATTTATATCAATTGATTTTGTTTAAATGTACTACTCTGGTAATATTTAGACAAAAATCAATTGAAAATCGACAGGATTACAGAGGGTTCATTACCGAAATGAATCCTACATTGATGCATGATGCAATACAGATGTCAGAACACAACTCCGACTGCGATCGATCGATCATAATTGGATCGATTTGCGAATGAGAGTGAATATCTCTCTTGCATAGTTCATTTGAGAAGCATCTGAGAACTGGTTCTTTCAAGGCCGTTTCCAAGAGTTTACATTTATTTAACTGTTGGAAATTACATATATCATAAAAAATATATTGATATTTATAAGATCCGAGTATGGATACAATATATGCCAATTCATGCAGTATATGTTACAATAATAACAATAATAATATGCAATATTGTAAGAAAACATTAAATGAAAATTCATTAAATGAAACATTTTCTTTTGTGCTCTTATAAATAACATTCAGACATTTCACTACGTGTATATGTGTCCTCCAGGACGAAAAGCTGACAGTGACTCAGGCGGGATCAGTAAGCGGAGCGCCCCCAGTCCTGCACTTCCAGTACCAGCTGAGCGAGCGACGGTTCTCCTGCTGGGACACGGTTCTTTCAGACGATGCACTCTACCTGGAAATCCCTGCTGGAGCTCTCCACAATGGCAGCAAAGAAGGGTACGTTGGGTTAATGATCTGTCATCATACAGCTCTATATTGAAGCTGACAGCGGGACTATATTTGTCTCTCTCTACATGGTTTGGCTTTAACTGACATTTTTAGGTCACAGTAGAACAAACGGCTGGTTTAATTTTAGTCAAAAGCAGCTTGAGATGGTTTTCCGTGTGATGTGTCTTCACCGGTATGAAGTTGTGAATGATGCAGCCGCTCTTGATGAAAGTTCTTCCAGTTATTTCTCATTTGGATTCATCATCATGTCCAGTCATGTGCTGTCTGTAAGGTCACTGGAGGCATTAGAACCTTCAACGAGCAGGTGGTGGACTGTCAGAAAGCATTAAATAAGTGTGTGTGTTCTGACTGAAGTAGTTCTGTGGCTAGTACATCTGCATTATTACATAAGATACACATTATGTAAAAGCAGCAGTGCGTCACCATTTCTCTCTCTCTCTCTTTACACTGCAGTTTCACCAGGCTTCTGGAGTTTGCAGAGGAGCAGTTGAAAGTCAGCTATGTGTTCCTGTGGCTTCACAAAAACAGAGACGATCGATGTAAGATACATTTAAACACATATTAAAGTTATATTTTACAAAAACTGCTAATTCTGTCAGCGATGACTCACACTCATGTTGTACCAAACCAGTGTGACTTACTGTCTTGTATGTAACACAACCAAAGATTTTTTTTGGAAACTGAGGCTACATCCACATTAATCCAGATACATTTGAAAACGCTTTGGCCTTTAGTTCACTCTGAGATGCTGTTTTTGTCCAGCAAAAACAGCTTTTGGAAGACGTTCACCCAAGTGGATACATTTGAGAACTGTGTTTTCACGTTGTAGTGTGAACTGTGCAAACGTAGGTATTCGAAAATGATAATGCTTGTTTAGTCATGCATATTATGGGTGTATTGGCATTGTTGTGCCTGCTGTTCACTTACATAGTGTTGCTAAAGATAATTTTTACTTCATACAATCTTCATATCACATTCCTGCAAAGATGATAATATTTACTTGCAATTGTTGTCTTGCGGCAAAACATGAGGGCAATTGACTGTTCGCAAAGACTTGCCCCCTTTAGTTACTGTTGCTACGTCCGACAAGTCAAGTCAAGTCACCTTTATTTATATAGCGCTTTTTCAACGCAGATTGTGTCAAAGCAGCTTTACATTGATAACTGGTACATAATTTTTGCTGCACAGCAGCTCTTAAAGAATAGTGTCAATGCAGGCAGATCAAAGCACTGTTGAATATCAAATGTCAAGTCAAATGTCAAGTGTCCCCAACTAAGCAAGCCAAAGGCGACAGCTGCAAGGAACCCAAACTCCAACAGGTGACATCAGGTGGCAAACAAGTGGCAAATAGGTGTTAAAATGGAGAAAAAAACCTTGGGAGAAACCAGGCTTAGTCGGGGGGCCAGTTCTCCTCTGGCGAACAGTGCTTGAACAAGCCATGCCACTCTCACACCACACATCATGTTCTCACGCAGCGAAAAATGCATCGCGGATCAAAGAGGACACTGAAAACGCCTCTACAGACAAGACAGAGCAGGTTACTTTTGATATGAAACAAAGTCTTAAATTTCAAATTTTGACATTTTTAAAGAAATTTAAACAATAAATACTGTTTTTTGGCTCTTTAATGTGTCGTGACAGATCGCTGTAGCACTTCAGTTCAAGCGGCTCGTGAACTGATCATTTCTTCCTACTAGTTCATTTATAGCATCAAATAAACATGAATGAACATCAGAAGGTATGTTGTTTCAAACGCGGAAAGACATCATTTTTCAAGTTCAAGTCCACCGACGTTCATCTACTAATTCCCCTGACTGCTTTGTCGGACAAAATGGTGGATTCGGCGTTATGATTGGTTAGATCGCCTGTCAATCAAACCCCCGGCGAAGGGTCAGTTGCGTTTTATACCATACATGGAATGCCGATTTTGAGTGACCGTGACCGAAAAAACGTCTTATCTCGGTGAGCTTTTATGACGATTTACACATGCACAGCAAGGGGATTTAAAGGGTTAGTTCACCCTCATGCCGTTCCACACCCGTAAGACTTTTGTTCATCTTTGGAACACAAATTAAGATATTTTTGATAAAATCCGAGAGCTCTCTGACTCCTCCATAGACAGCAAATTACCACCACTTTCAAGGTCCAGAAAGACATCATTAAAATAGTCCACATGACTGCAGTGGTTCAACCTTAATGTTACGAAGCGTAGAAGACTGACAGGATAGAGTAGAATTTGTTGAATAAAGTCATTATTTTTGTTTTGCTTCATAACATTAAGGTTGAACCACTGTGTTCACATTGACTAGTTTAACAATGTCTTTAGTACCTTTCTGGACCTTGAAAATTGGGGTAAATTGCTGTCTATGGGCAAATCATATACCTCTCAGATTTGATCCAAAATATCTTAATTTGTGTTCTGAAGATGAACGAAGGTCTTACGGGTTTGGAATGACAAGAGGGTGAGTAATTAATGAGAGAATTTTCATTTTTGGGTGAACTAACCCTTTAAGTATTTTCAGATGTTTCGGTGTAAAAAACACTTTAAAAAGCTAGTGTGGAGGGAGTGTTTTGAAATGAAAATTCCATCTTCAATATCCAGATTAATGTGGATGTAGGTTGTCGGATTTCAAAAATATGGCTTATCCATATGACTTGTGCACTGTTATTATGGCTTTTTAATCATTTTGGAGCTTGACAGCCCCATTATGATTGGTGTACAATCTGCAAAAAAAGAAAGAAAGAAAGTCATACGGGTTTGCAACAACATGCAGAGTAAATAATTAAAATTTAATTTGGGTTATCTAATTTTTTCAAACTGGATAATGAATCTTTTACTTACCATAATTCAGTAAATGAATAACTGTCTTTGTCTCCACTTGTGCAGTGTCCATCATGAAGACCTTCCACTACATGGGTTTTGAAGTGGTGAAACCTGGTCACCCGCTGGTGCCGGCCCGGCCCGATCTTCTCTTTATGGTCTATTCCATAGACAGCAGTAGTTCTGATGAAGAGTGAGCATCACACTCTCACTCACTCTTAAAATGCCCCCACCCCTCTTGCCCCTTCTCACCTCTGCATCAAAGTGACTTTTAGGATGGGGGTAGGGGCGAAGCTGGGCCATCTAACACTCTGATTGGTTCAGTTTCTGTTATTAACCCACCAATCGATTCTGATTGGTCGTTCCATCAGCAGGAGGTGGGTTGGTGCTAAAGCAAAAATCCAGCATATCCTCTCTGTTAATTCACATCATATATCAAACTGTCTATACTGTGGTGTACTCTTATGTGTGGAACATTCAGAACAGGATACAGATCGCAGACATGGTAGTGATACTTCTTAAAGAAGGGAATGCATTTGTAATTGATTGTAAACCGTTTCCAGTGGCTTAAGGTGGTGAAATCAGGAATTTATTTGTTTATTCCAGTTTGACAGTCTTTTCTGCTCTGGTTTTACTCTTCTTTAGGAGTTACAGCTGTAACTTTTACTAGTTCACTGTACTCAGATGAAGCAAGGTGAAGCAAGCTGAATAGCTCTCAGCTCATACTCGACTCACTTCAACAGCACAATTAGCTCTTATAACACTCGTTAGGATTTATGCTGCGTTCCATTCAACTCAACTTTTGAATATCCACCTTCCTACTTAGAAAAGTGCAATCGAACGCACTTGAAGTCTATAACGTCACAGACGGCACCTGAGATGTGCACAGTTATTGCTAAACATTCACTTTTATGTACATAAAACACATTGATAAGTCAAAGTTCCCACATTATATTACCAATAAAACCAAGAAACGTTGCAGTGACGTGTGTAAAACCCACTAAATGATCCTCACTGTTGATAATCTCGCATCTGTAAAACGAAAGCTAGCATTGCATATTAATATCGTCAGAACGTCATGCAATAAATGGCTTTATTTTTGGAAGTCAAAGATATTACGTACGAAAAATATCTTGCATTAAACATTGGATGGAACGCAGCATTCTACAGTATCATTCCAGACCCCAACAATGCACTTGAGTGTAAGTTTAGGTTGAGTTTAGTTGAAATTTTTCTCAGTCTGGTTGTGAGGTTTGCTTTTCTTTGAGTAGAAGTTGTTCAGTCAGGTCCGTTGCTTTTATTTCTTTTAAAATGAAGCCAGACCTGAAAACTCCTAGATGCATGAGCATGTTTGTGATGAAATCATTCTAGTTTTAAAAATCCTGAAGGTCCTGGTATCCTCATTTTTATTTAGGGAGATGCATAGACCTTCTACATGAGTCTTACCGTAATCCATCACAGCATTTGTCTTCACCATCCCAAATCAACAGGAAACATGAGAGCAAACCAACCACACCCTCTGCCCCTCAGGGGCTTTAACACAAGCACTTTAGGAAAACACAAGCAATTCAGCCCACGGTGCATTGCACATCCATTAGACAGAGATGTACTTTGAGCCGTCAAGATGTCTTGCAGTGTTTAGTGAACTTGACATACTTGCCAAAGATAATGGTCTCCATTCAAAGCGAAAGCCTCAAGTTTCATTCAGATAAGACTGGTGAACCTACCTTAGCAGCACCTTCAGATAGTAGGATCGGTCCCGGCGCAGTCAGGTAAAACATGCAAAAACATTCCCTGGAGCGGAAGTCTCTGTTTCTTTGATTCTTGGTCATCTCTGTGGAAATTAGGTGCAATGAATTCAGTTCTGTATACTTCTCAGCAGGGTGGCCTTTAGGTTTTGCATGTGTAAATAGACCTAACTTTTCCTCATGGGCTGTGACAATAAGCTTTTAGAGAATGTTTTTTGTTCATCCACTTAAATTTTATTTTTATCTATATGATTTTATTTTGTCTATATTGATAGATTTTTTTGTAGTGTAGACTTTAGCGTAAATCAGAAATCATTTAATGACAATCTACACTTGTATACCTTGAACCTTTTCCTTATGTCCAAATAAAACACGTGACAAAAAAACATGACTGACCTCTTTTTTTTTTCCCCACACAAATAAAATCAATTTGACTCTTCTAGATGGATTGTGTGAACTGAATGGGGAAATAAAATTAAGTTATGGATGTTGAATAGTGCAAATATTTGTTCACAAGGAAAAAATGTGAACTTAATATTAAACTATTGAAACTAAAGTAAAATGTGACCTTTTGGGTCTTCTATGAAAAATGGTTGCTATTCACAAAAAAAACGATCAATGATAAGGAATCTATTACGTAGCCTATATATATTTTTCATTAATATTTAATTGCTCAGATGATAGTAATATTTAGTTGTACACATTTTGTGTACTGTTGATGAGAAATTCAGTAAAAAATACCACTCATTTATAATGTTTATAAGCTGTCTGTACAACAAAACTACATTTCCCTCCCATCATTCTCTGTTGCAATACAGAGCATAAATAACATGTCAAATATGACAGCAAAATTGATTAGTCACTGTAAAATGTCCATGTTCATTAAGTTACTGCATTCTATGAGAAACAGACATAATAAATAGCTTAAAGGGTTAGTTCACCCAAAAAATGAAAATTATGTCATTAATTACTCACCCTCATGCCGTTTCACAGCCATAAGACCTTCATTAATCTTCAGAACACAAATTAAGATATTTTGGTTGAAATCCGATGTCTCAGTGAGGCCTGCATTGACAGCAATGACATTTCCTCTCTTAAGATCCATTAATGTACTAAAAACATATTTAAATCAGTTCATGTGAGTACAGTGGTTCAATATTAATATTATAAAGCGACGAGAATATTTTTGGTGTGCCAAAAAAAACAAAATAACGACTTATTTAGTGATGGCCGATTTCAAAACACTGCTTCATGAAGCTTCAGAGCGTTATGAATCAGCGTATCCAATCTGCTGTTCGGAGCGCCAAAGTCACGTGATTTCAGCAGTTTGACACGCGATCCAAATCATGATTCGATGCGCTGATTCATTATGCTCCAAATCTTCCTGAAGCAGTGTTTTGAAATCGGCCATCACTAAAGTCGTTATTTTGTTTTTTTTGGCACACCAAAAATATTCTCGTCACTTTATAATATTAATATTGAACCACTGTACTCACATGAACTGATTTAAATATGTTTTTAGTACATTAATGGATCTTGAGAGAGGAAATGTCATTGCTGGCTATGGAGGCCTTACTGTGCCATCAGATTTCAACAAAAATATCTTAATTTTTGTTCTGAAGGTCTTACGGGTGTAAAACGGCACGAGGGTGAGTAATAAATGCCATTATTTTCATTTTTGACTGCAATTGTTTCCTGTGTTGACATATTTCCTATTTATTCCATTTTACCAGACAATGAATACTCTATACACACACACATTATATATATATATATGTATATAATCCAAGCTTTAGATTGTCAACGTTTAGGAGTAGGCCCTACATTAACCTCAAAGGTAGCTCAAATGGCAATAAATTAACAAAACACTAAATATTTGCTTAGTTATTTCTCAACCTCACTTGAATTTGTTCCTAATCATTATACATGACATTATGGCGCTTTGGAAAACTATCTGAAACCATTTTCCTTTTGGAGGTAACGTTACCTTCATACAGAAACGTTGAGACTCCCGTAGACCGGCTGAACTGAAGAGCCGCAGGACATATGCACTTAACGATCCGTGCTGGGTTACATCACAATAATCTCGCCCATTAAAATGACCTAAATTCTCTCCGTGTGTGACCCGTTAACATTTCTGTGTTGCCGGGTTACTCTGTGAGCTTATATCATCGTGTTCAGGTCTGACTGACTTCTGAAACCGTAATCCGCGCGCTTATGCAACACGTGCCTAATTTTCCCGCACTTCTTAGAAACCCGGGAAAATACGTTGAGTCAGTCAACAGATCCGATTAATCCCTCATCAAATACAAACTTTAGTCTTAACTCTTATATCATCCACACAAAAATGTTTTTCTTTGAGGTATTTATCTTGCAACAATTTACCATGGTAATCGAAGTTTTACCAAAAGTAGGTTATTGCAGTAAAACTGAGGTAAGGAGATTAGCCAACACAGACATGAATATATATATAAAACATTATTTGATCAAGGACCTGTATTTTTATGTTTTTACTGTAATAAAATTATGCATTTTGTGGTTACCATAGTACATTTTTTGTAAAGGTTATTTGGGCAAAGAAAGAAACTTATAGTTTCAAACCACACTACCCTGAAAACTCTTGGTTACACAACACTTACATTAGAGGCACAAAAATCCAGATTAACGCATTTACATTTAGTCTATTATTCAACATATACCACCAGCTGTGGGACATTAAGTGAGGAACCTTCTAGAATTAGATTATCAGAAACAAAACGACTCAGACAATGTTTATCTTTTCGTTTTGTGTTTAATAAAGAAAATGACAGATGGACAGACAGAGCAATATGAATTTCTTTAGGAATCCCAGCGGGCTTTTATATTGTACTAGAAAACAAGTGCAGGTGTTTTATTTGTCTTTCTCCTTCTGTTCTTTATCTTTCTTGTCCTTCTCAGCTTTGGCCTCTTCTGCTTCGTGTTTCTTGATGAGTTCTTCCACTTCCTTCTGCTTGAGGACTTTGATTCTGGTCTTGCCGTTCTCTCGTGTCAGTGTGGCGATCTCCACTGCAAAGATCGGCAGAGAAAAAAGAGGGAACACAATCAGATGTTTGTCCATGTGATGGAAGTCAACCATCAACTCTTTGGTTATGGTTACCCATATTCGTCAAAATATCCTCTTTTGTGTTCAGCAGGGGAAAGAAACTCATACAGGTTTGGAACAACTTGAGGGTGAGTAAATGATGACAGAAGTTTAATTTTTGGGAGAACTATCCCTTTAAGAGTTTGTATCTGAATAGTTATTTAATTAGCAATAGCTTTTGGGGTTTATATACAGTTATCGGAAGCCCATTTATGCTTTGAAGTAAAAAAAATAAAGATAATTGTGATATATTTTAAATAATTCAAATAATTCAAATAAGTCATGCATAAAAAGTAAAAAATAAATAAAATAAAAATTAAAAGGTAATTGCGAATTCATGTGTCACACTATGTTTAATTGTTAAAAGGAGTTTGTTTCTGGATGACCGCTTTGACTGCAGTGTTACTGTAGTTGAGCACGTGAGCAGCTGCATTAAGCTGAGAGCTCAGATGGATTGTGGGTCTGTATATAGTGTCATGATCATTCATAATGCAGAGATCGGCTCTCCGCCAGACTGCCTCAATCTTCCAGCCTTGTCTGCATGCTAAAACATTTATTCCATCTCTGTCTTGCCAAACACGCACCTTTCTCTGCTGAGAGCTTGCTGACGTCCATGGTCTTGTTCAGCACTTTGACGGCGAGAGCGAGGGCGGCCGACAGAGTCATCTCTCCCTCTTTATAGTCCTGCTTCAGCATTGACACAGCAGCCTACAACACACACACACACACACACACACACACACACGCACACACAAAGTCTCTGAGCTGAGGTCATTAGTGTTTTGACATCTTTCTTTTGTGATAATGGAACAGAAGTCTTGAATTGATGACAGCGTGTCGTTGCCATCTACTGGCTGAATCATGATATTCATTACAGTGCACTAGTAGTTGGATAGTTTGATGTCCGATTTACCATGGAATCATTTTTAATTGGTTCCTTTTAAAGAATCAAACTGATTCAACAAAAAATAATATTTGACACAATCTACATGATTAAACAGTGATTAAAAAAAAGCAGTATAACACAAATTCTTTGTGAGGACTTCTGGGAACACTTATTAATAACTAGACCTAGGACTGTTTGCATATCTGCAGAATAGACATTAACATGGACAAATGTGTTAAATGGAGATGAGAGCACTATACATGTATTGGTTGCTGAAAGATTTCATACAATAGTACTATAAATCAGAAGTTAATATTGTGTTATTTTAGACACAATAGTGTCTGTTTTGCTCAATTTTGCCAAGACAAAGCAGAACTGTTCGTCTCCAAGCAACGCACAGAGGGATTTCATTTCTGAATCCGTGTTTTGAACGAATCGGGTGAACCAATGATTCAATGGAACATTCATAAAGAGAACCATTTACTTCAGTTCTGAATGAATCAGCCGTTTGAATGAATCAAATCGAATGAATACACGAATCAATCAATCAATCATTAAGACATTTACCGCCACCTACTGGCAGTTTTAGTTTAGAGTAGGCCTATAAATTTCATTAAAAATAATTTAATATTTCCATATTATAAAAAAAAAGAAAGAAAAACGTTAGAGGTAGGCTATAGTTTATGCAAAAATTTAAATTCAGTCATAATTTACTCAACCTCATGGTCCAAAAATGTATGTGTAATAAATTCTATGCTGAATCAAATAAAATATTTATTTCCGAAGCTACTTTTTTTTTGTAATGTCTATTTGATGCTTTACACAATAATGACTTTAAATAATCTTTTTGGGAGTAATTTCTCAGCCAAATGTGATGTGCGATTAATTTGTGATTAATTAGATTAAAAAAAAAATTCAAAATCGCTTGACGGCCCTAAAATAAACATAATAAACACTGTAGCATTTTTAGACTTTTTTTTAACAAGTCGTTTCTGCTCATCAACGCTGTATTTATTTGATCAAAAAAACAGTAAAAACAGTAATATTGTGATATATTATTACAATTTAAGATAGCTGTTTTCTATTTGAATATATTATAAAATGTATTTTATTCCTGTGATCAAAGCTGAATTTTCAGCAACATTACTGCAGTCTTCAGTGTCACATGATCCTTCAGAAATCATTCTAATATGCTGATTTGCTGGAACACATTTCTGATTATTATCAATGTTGAAAACAGTTGTGCTGCTTAATATTTTTGTGAAAACAGTGATGTTTTTCAGGATTCTTTGATGAATAGAAAGTTCAAAAGTCTTTCACAACATTGTAAATGTCTTTACTGTCACTTTTGATCAATTTAATGCATCCTTGCTGAACATCAGTATTATTTTGTTTAAAAAATCTAGACATTTGCAGAACTTTGTGGATGCATATTTAGTGTCAGCCTAGTAATGCTGTTTTTGTATTTCTGAAATGATTCATTAAACCAAACGATTTAAATGACCTGATTCACTGAAATTAATCTGATTTCTAGCACTAGTTAGACATTTTAAGCATGTCACAGCTTCAAGCAGTACAATGCATGAGAATGTGAGCGTTTCACTCACTGCGCTGTTGTTTCCGATGCATGTGGCTTTCCAGCCTCCATAGTTTCCGCTGGGGTCGCTCTGATAGAGCTGGAATCCGTAGTGTTTGTCCCATCCCATATACAGCAGAGACACACCGAAGGGTCTTTTACCTGATAAAACACACATACAGTTTTTATTCAGCAGCCCAAAACTTCACCAGGATCATGTTAGAAACAGATTCATAATGTACAACAGTTTTGACTTCGCTGTCGTACCTCCAAACTGTGTGTAAGCCTGTTTGATGTCACACAGGGCAGTGACCAGCTGCTCACAGGGGATGGGCTCCTGATACTGCAGGAGGTACCTGCACACACAATCACATTCAATGTGACTCTCATGTGTATAATTAACCAATTCGTTTGCCTTACAACTACATAACGCACTCAAAATAACGCGTTACTCACCTCTGTGCGATGAGTCTCAGCTCGTTCGTGAGGACGTTGGCATCTGACGTGATTCCCGCAACACTGCATGCCATGTCTCTGCATTACAGAATCACCACAACAGTGTTATTGTAATCGAACACTAGCAAAAATCATTTTCAGCAATTGAAATAAGGCTGACATAAAATATAAATATTTGTTGAAAACTTACATTTAAAAACAAACTAAAATAAGCCTTGACAGCTTAAATAAATTGAAGTACTAAAATTACATAAACTCAAACTTAAATCATAATAAAGCTAAATAGAAATATTTAAAAAGAAATGTCAAAAGCACATAAAATTACTAAAACTTAAATTAAAATGACAAAAAAATGACTAACAAATTAGCATTGACAACTGAAATAAGATTAATCTGAAGTACTAAAATTACTCAAACTAAAACAACGTACATAATTTTTCTAAAACTTAAATTGAATTGAAAAACTAAACTTAGCCTTGACAACTAACTGAAATAAGTTCAAGTTGAAGTACTAAAATTCCTAAAACTTAAATGTAAAGCTAAATATAAATATAAATATTAAAAAACAAGTGACAAAAGCGCAACATAATGACTAAAATTTTAATTAAAAACAAACTAAAATTAGCCTTGAAAACTAATTGAAATAAGTTTAAGCTGACATACTAAAATTCCTAAAACTTAAATATAAAGCTAAATAGAAATATTTAAAAAGAAAAAAAATGACTAAAACCTAGAATAAAATGAAAACATACAAAAATTAGCTTTGACAATTAACTGAAATAAGTTTAAGTTGAAGTACTAAAATTACTAAAACGTAAAGCTAAATAAAATTATTTAAAAAAAAAAAACACACAAATGACATAAGCATACCAAAATTACATAAACTTTAATTGAAATGGAAAACTAAACTTAGTCTTGACAACTAACTAAAATATTTTTAAGTTGAAGTACTAACATTACTAAAACTCAAAAATAAAGCTAAACAGAAATATTAAAAAACAAATGTCAAAAGCACATAACAAAATTACTAAAATTAAAATGAAAAATAAACTAAAATTAGCTTTGACAATGAACTGAAATAAGATTAATTTGAAGTACTAAAATTACTCACTAAAACTTAAAAATAAAGCTAAATAGAAATAATAAAATGCACAAAAGCACATAACAAATTTACTAAAACTTAAATGAAATTGAAAAACTAAACTTAGCCTTGACAACTAACTGAAATAAGATTAAAGGTGCCCTAGAACGTTCTTTCACAAGATGTAATATAAGTCTAAGGTGTCCCCTGAATGTGTCTGTGAAGTTTCAGCTCAAAATACCCCATAGATTTTTTTTTAATTAATTTTTTTTAACTGCCTATTTTGGGGCATCATTAACTATGCACCGATTCAGGCTGCGGCCCCTTTAAATCTCGCGCTCCCTGCCCCCGAGCTCTCGACTATAAAACAGTGCATAAACAAAGTTCACAGCTAATATAACCCTCAAATGGATCTTTACAAAATGTTTGTCATTCATGCTGCATGCATGGATCGGATCATGTGAGTATAGTATTTATTTGGATGTTTACATTTGATTCTGAATGAGTTTGATAGTGCTCCGTGGCTAAAGCTAACATTACACACTGTTGGAGAGATTTATAAAGAATGAAGTTGTGTTTATGAATTATACAGACTGCAAGTGTTTAAAAATGAAAATAACGACAGTCTTGTCTCCGTGAATACAGTAAGAAACGATGGTAACTTTAACCACATTTAACAGTACATTAGCAACATGCTAACGAAACATTTAGAAAGACAATTCACAAAAATCACTAAAAATATCATGCTATCATGGATCATGTCAGTTATTATCGCTCCATCTGCCATTTTTCGCTATTGTCACCTAGTCTGATGATTCAGCTGTGCACAGATCCAGATGTTAATACTGGCTGCCCTTGTCTAATGCCTTGAACATGAGCTGGTATATGCAAATATTGGGGGCGTACATATTAATGAGCCCAACTGTTACGTAACAGTCAGTGTTATGTTGAGATTCGCCTGTTCTTCTGAGGTCTTTTAAACAAATGAGATTTATATAAGAAGGAGGAAACAATGGAGTTTGAGACTCACTGTATGTCATTTCCATGTACTGAACTCTAGTTATTTAACTATGCCAAGGTAAATTCAAGTTTTGATTCTAGGGCACCTTTAATTTGAAGTACTAAAATTACTCAAACTTAAATGTAAAGCTAAATAGAAATATTAAAAAACAAAAATGACAAAATGAAACTAAAACAAACTAAAATTAGCCTTGAAAACTAACTGAAATAAGTTTAAGTTCAGGCATAAAATTCCTAAAACTTAAATATAAAGCTAAATAAAAATATTTTTAAAAACAAAAATGACAAAAGCACAACATAATGACTAAAACCTAAATTAAAATGAAAACATACAAAAATCAGCCTTGAAAACTAACTTAAGTTTAGTACTTAAACTTAAAATAAGTTAAAGTACCAAAACCTAAAAATAAAGCTAAGCAGAAATATAAAAAAACAAACATGACAAAAGCACAACAAAATTACTAAAACTTAAATTAAAATGAAAAACTAAACTTAGCCTTTAAAACTAAATGAAATAATTAAGTTGAAGTACTAAAATTACTAAAACTAAAATAAAAATAAAGCTAAATAGAAATATTTAAACACAAATGACAAAGCACAACAAAATGACAAATTAAAATGAAAGACTAAAAGCCTTGACAATTATTTGAATAAGTTTAAACGAAGTACTAAAATAACTAAAACTTAAAAATAAAGCAAAATAGAAATGTTAGGATAACTAAAATATGAAAATAAAAGCTAATTCATAAATCCTATAATAGCTTATACGTAATACTATAAAAATAGCACTGCCATACATGCTCCTACAAAAAGAGATTTCTCAAGCACAGAAATCTAATTAATCTACACCTTAAATATTAATGCAATTCCTCCCATATTCAGAAATAATAAAAATGTGCTTTTCAACTCCTCTTGGGAAACTCTTAGGAGTTGAAAAGCTGTGATTATCAAGGTATTTGTGTTCAAGTAATCGTGAGAATGATTTAACTCGTATGAAAACACGACTCACTCATTAAGTTTGTAGATCTTCTCGGAGAAGAAAACCTCGTCCAGAAGTTTGTGGATGTTCCTCCTCTCCGCCGCCAGCAGCACGCCGTCATTAGCCAGGATGCCCAGGCAGGTGCCAGCGTGACCGATGGCCTCCATGGCATATTCTACCTGATACAGACGGCCTGCCAACAACACAACACACACACTGAGACCCCATTTACATGTGACATGAAATCAGCATGTTTAATAATAACACATAACAGAAATAATAAAACAGTGGATATGGAGACTCTCACCTTCTGGAGAGAAGATGGTCGTTCTTGAGTCATATCTCCGAGACTGTTACATAAAACAAAACAGGAGAGTATTCTGAATTTAACATATTGTGAATCAATAAACTGCATTAAAAATAGATCCACTAATAAGGCAACACTTACCATAGTGCCCTTAAATAAAACAAACCCTGCAAAAAGGGGGGAAAAATGCTTAATTTATCAGTAATACATTGCATATAGAGGTAAAATGCATTATTATTCATAATATCATATTATTTATTAAATAAATAACTCGTTGATTTGTGCTGCTGTCATAACCTAAAGAACTAAAACACTCAAAGAGCAGCAAAATGTAGCAGAAACACACACAAAAACACATCAAGCTCACAAAATACAATGACTTTATTATCATAAATGAGATATTATGAAGCATAAATGTGAAATTTTAAGCTGCTTTCGGTTTCTCCTGTATGAATGTTTTAGCTTTAGCATTAGCACCTGCATCACAGCATGAAGCAGCAACTTTTCATTTCATTTAAGTTTATCCTTTACTCAATTAATCTCGCATCACCTCAGGGCCTTACACGTGCACAGAAGGCTTTAGTTTGTGATGGCCATCATATATAAGCTGTAAAATACAGTAAAATATGATTATTTTCATACCTAATGCCTGTGCTCGCGCTGCCTGTTCACTGTTGCGGCTGCGACTCCGCTAAAGAATCTCACTGCAGCGAGAAGCGCGTCCACTCTGGATTCACTTCCGTGGAGAGTCACGTGTGTTACGTGAAGCTCTCTGATTGGTTCCCAACTTTCGGTTAGCGGTTAGTTTGATTTTTACCGTTTTAACGGTCATCAATATCATAAATCCTGAAAAGTTTTTTTATATATATTTTTTTTTTTAAATGTATATACATTTATAACACTATACTTAGTATTATATTACCGTTGCATCAATGGAAGCAGCAGTAAAAATTCTATCTTTCTGTCTTCTGACTACCGTTATCAATTGCTCTCAATTTTTTTCCTCTTTTTGAAAGTTATGAAAACACTATTGTGCTATTTGTGCAAATGGAAACGCAAAAAATACATACATTCACCGCTATAACGGTTTACCCAACAATTCCACTTATGAGAAACCTGGTTTTGAGAAAAGGGTCTATTAGAAATACTTTCAAACGGAAAAAAAAACAAATGATCCGCACTCGCTTGTGTCTTCTTAATGAGTTATTTAATAATTTTACTCTGCAAAGCACATATACACCAGCGCGGGCTGCGTAAGTGTTATTAAACGACAATTAAAAACTGACTTTATAAATTTTAGAGACTTTTCAAATGCCTTTTATGTATATAATTTATTGCTTAACTTAAGAAAATATTCATAAAATATTATTTGAATAAAACTATGATATTCTAAGCAGAGTAAACTAAACAGAAATACGGAGCCCAGCACATGACATGCAAGAAAAAAAATTAAATCACACGCACGATTTACTATTTCGTTCCCTCGATTTACTAAATCGTGCGCACGATTTAATATTTCATTCTCTCGATTTATAAATCATGTGCATGATTTATAAATCGAGGGAACGAAATAGTAAATCGTGCGTAAATAGTAGATAGTAAATTTAGCCTACTATTCCTGCATGTCATGTCCAGGGCTTGGTACAAACAATTTAAATGTTTTCCGAAAATTTAACTGTAGCCATTTAGGATGAAGAAATGTGGAAGCTTTTCTGTGATGAATGTATGTTCGCTATTGGACATTGTTAGACAAATTAAAGACAAATTGAAGTGTGAAATGTTTTTATTTTATGTTAACCAAGACAAAAGTGCCAGTAGTTACTGAAAAACCATCATTTATTGCCTGATCCCAGGAGCTTTTTGTGCTGACGAGAGTGGCCAAGCTAGATTGAATATGCTCTACATTCTACAGGAATGACTCGCTCATTTCCACAGCGCCCCCAGTGTAAGGGAGGCGCATTACATACACTTTATCAATGTACAAATTATGAATCTTTCCAAAAAAATGTATATTAAGTGAAATGTTAGAGGGTGTTATAGTATTATAAATGCAAAAAGGACAAACTCAGCATGCTGATGTCATTATTTATTAAAAATTATTTACAATAACAGCATAATTCAAGAAAAGATTTGTTGTCTACTGCATCGTTCACCCCAGTGCTGAGGATTTGCATACTGTCTCCACATACAGAACACAAGGACTGAAGCCAAACATCGCAACAAGGCAAACAGCACTGTGACAGTACAAAAACCAGCCATCGTTCACTCTCTAACGTGAGCTCAGATTAATATTTATATATCATATGATGTTTATGGTCGAACATACGCCTCGGAGTCCATCAGACGTCGATAAAAAGCATCTTCTTTAATCTTTTAGTCATCATTGTCACTCACAATCCCAGTAACAGAAGACATTAAGTGGACGATCATAATAAATAAACTCTTTTACTGGATCGGATCAAAACAAAGAGTGCTTTTTTGTTGTTGTGGCGGGAATATGTGGACGTTCATACAGAAACAAAAGCTGGGAAATGAAGAAACAACAGTGAACGTGTGGACACTTTCACTCCATCAAAGTGCCCGTGTCAAAATCAGCACCATGAAACAAGAGCAAAGCCTCCATTGGCTGCGAGGTCGTGCAGTCTTTGCGTCCAGACTGAAAAGCTCAGGTTAGAAGAACAGTTCCTTGACACACGTTGCAGGCACTGCAATATGAAATGCCCAAAGTTTACGCTCCACAAACAGACCGCAAAAATACACCTTATCGTGCCGAATCGCGATTTGGAGAGAAACGTTGGACATTTGTTGCTTTAAGTGCAAAATAATGACATCCTCCGAGACGTGAGGATTCTGCTAACAAGAGGCACAGCGTTCAGAGTTCATCCTGAAGGCCTCTAGGTGGCGCTGTGCCGATCAGAGGTCCGCCGGGCGTCTCCGTGGCTATGAGTCTGATTGTGCTACAGCAGCAGAGAACGAGCTACGTACTTCAGGATGCCTCCGTGTCTGAAAAATGCCACATCCATGTCGTTCTCGAAAAGAGCCATGACACTGAAACTCTTCCCCGTGCTCGTCTGCAAACAGAAGAAGACAAAAACATTAGATGTCACATGGACAAAAATATGTATTCAAAGGAAAACTGCAGCTTAAGAGTAGGACAAATTTCGATTCACAAGCAATTTGGTTATATTTTACTACATAATGGCCCATTTTGCTTGCATATAAAATAAATTCTCTTAGCTATTGCTATCAATTATATGGGAAACTCTTAACATGGTACACTACAAAAATATTAATTTTAATAATGACAGGTTTAATAACAGCAGGTCACAAATGATGTAATTCTATTGTTAGTTATCCAATAGATGAGTTATTGATGAGTTGATTCATTTAAAAGGACCAGCTCAGAAAAGCATTTTGTTTGTCCTGCACTGGTTGTGCTGCTTGTTTTTGATTCACTAAAAAGAACTGGTTCATAAGAGTCATTTGCTTGTCAATCAGACTACAGTGGCTATGCTATATTTTTATTATTTTTTTACTTAATAAAAAGAACCTGTTCATAAGAGTCATTTGTTTGTGAATCGGACTATGCTGGTTGCACTGTCTGCTTTTGATTTACTATAAAGAACTGGTTCATATGAGTCATTTGTTTGTGAATCGGACTACACAGTTTATGCTGTCTGCTTTTGATTCACTATAAAGAACTGGTTTTTAAGATTCGTTTGTGAATCTGACTACACTGGTTGCGCTGTCTGCTTTTGATTCACTATAAAGTACTGGTTTTTAAGATTCGTTTGTGAATCTGACTACACTGGTTGCGTTGTCTGCTTTTGATTCACTATAAAGAAATGGTTTTTAAGATTCATTTGTGAATCTGACTACACTGCTTGCGTTGTCTGCTTTTGATTCATTATAAAGAACCGGTTTATAAGATTCATTTGTTCCTGAATCGGACTACACTGGTTGCGTTGTCTGCTTTTGATTCACTATAAAGAACTGGTTTTTAAGATTCGTTTGTGAATCTGACTACACTGGTTGCGTTGTCTGCTTTTGATTCACTATAAAGAACTGGTTTTTAAGATTCGTTTGTGAATCTGACTACACTGGTTGCGTTGTCTGCTTTTGATTCATTATAAAGAACTGGTTTATAAGAGTCATTTGTTCATGAATTGGACTACACTGCTTCCGCTGTTTTTTTTTTACTTACTAAAAAGAACTTGTTCATATGAGTCATTTGTTTGTGAATCAGACTACACTGGTTACGCTGTCTGCTTTTGATTCACTATAAAATACTGGTTTATAAGAGTCATTTTGTTTGTGAATCTGAATACAGTGGCTATGCTGTTTTTTTTACTTACTAAAAAAAACCTGTTCATGTGAGTCATTTGTTTGTGAATCAGACTACACTTGTTACACCATCTGCTTTTGATTCACTATAAATTTGTTCATGATTTGGACTACACAGGTTGCCCTTTACATTTGTGATTCACTACAAAGAATTGGTTCATAGGAGTCATTTGTTTTTCTTTGGTTTGACTCCTCAAAAGAGAATGTAGGAAAATATTACATCATTAATTTGCTTCCTGCAAGCTAAATTCCACATACATAAATAAATATGTATTGGCTCAAAAATAGTCATTCAGACTACACTGGTTATTGAGGGCACATCTCAATGGAAATGCTAAAGAGATGTTTTGTCCACTGTGAGTCGCTCTACCTGTACTGTGAGCTGTTGTCGGGGCGTGAGCTCCTGTGGGATGTTGATGGTGAATCGCTCTTTTCCACACAGCTCCAGCGAGTCGGCATTCTGTCCTGGCAGGAACTGCAGCGGAGCGATTCCCATCCCCACCAAATGATTCTTATGAATCTTCTCAAAGCTCTCTGCTATCACCGCACGCACCCCCTGAGACACACACAAACAGTCAGTATGTTAAGTGTTTGTGTAGCAGAAGATTTCTAGACATTTCCTCAGAAAAAAGGATTATGGCTCCAGTACCAGTAAATAAGGTCCTTTGGCGGCCCAGTCGCGTGAGCTGCCAGAGCCGTACTCTTTTCCTGCCAGGATGATGAGGGGAACTCCATCTCTCTGATAGCGTTCAGCAGCTTCGAACACATCCAGCTGTGATGGGACAACACAAACCAAACCATGAGCTCAGAGTCAGAAGGGATCATGTTCAAACCGGTTCAGTCTGGACACTAACCGTTTGTCCTGTTGGAATGTGCAGTGTTTTGGGTCCGGTCTTCCCGATGAGACGGTTTTGAAGCTTAATGCTGGCAAATGTTCCTCGAGTCATCACGGCATCATTTCCTCTCCGTGCGCCGTAAGAATTGAACTCACGAGGGGTCAGACTGAATCAAATATATAAAGGAATTAAACTTGATTATCTTTATCATAAAATTTATCAACATAGTAATAAAAAGCAGTTTTACTACAAAAATGCAATGCAGGAGTTTCAAGAACACTGAACAATGACTCTGAGGAATGAATCGTTCAAATGAACCAATTCACTATAATGAATCTGACTTCTCACTCACTCAGAGGGTAAAATATATGAAGCATACCGAAAAGAAACATTAAAATAATCTCACCGTTTGCTCTGCAGGTATTTGGCGGCAGCGCTGACTCTTGCGATGCTTCCCGCTGGAGAAATGTGATCGGTTGTTACTTTATCACCCAGAAAGAGGAGCGGGTACGCACTGTCAATGGACTGAGGGGCGCACAACTCTTTAGTCTGAGATGAAGAGAAACAGGGGTTAGTGTTGAAATACAGTGAAAACTGGGGAGATCCGCATCTGAATGACTAAAATCAAAACTATTAAAAATCACTTTTGTTAAATTAAATAAAGCTGAAATAAAATAAAACATATATATTAGATGAAAAACTTAAACTTTAAAAACTTAAATGAAAATTACAAATGCTGCCTTGGCAACTAACTAAAAATAAGTTCAATTACTAAAACTTAAAACGTATTTTTAAACTGAAATAAAAATAAATTAAAGCTAAATTGAAAAATAAAAAAACAAAAACTAATAAAAATGACAAACAAAGTGAAAACTGAAAATATAAAACTGAAAGTCAATTTAACATATTAGCAAATACTATAATAGTGTACAAATAATACTAAAATAACACTGGATGACACTCACCAGTTTGCTGAAGAAGGACGGACAACGGATGTAGGTGGATTTTGGATCCCACGGGAAGAGGGCAGATTCAGCAGAGTCTAAACTGTTCCAGAACGTACTTCCTTTCTGCTGACAATCACACAAATCAGCTGGTATTAACATACAATTCTAATGATTCAACCGATTCAGTGAATCAATCACTTCATCTTCTTAAAGGATTAGTTCACTTCAGAATTAAATTTTCCTGATAATTTACTCACCCCCATGTCATCCAAGATGTTCATGTCCTTCTTTCTTCAGTTGAAAAGAAATTAAGGTTTTTGAAGGAAACATTCCAGGATTTTTCTCCATATAGTGGACTTCAGTGGGGTTCAACAGGTTGAAGGTCCAAATTGCAGTTTCAGTGCAGCTTCAAAGCGCTCCACACGATCCCAGACGAGGAATAAGGGTCTTGTCTAGTGAAACAAGTGGTCATTTTCTAAATAAAATAAAAAATTATATACTTTTTAACCACAAATGCTCATCTTGCACTGTTCTGCGATGTGCCACGCATTACGTAATCATGTTGGAAAGGTCACGTGTGACATAGGCTGAAGTACCGACCCAGTGTTTACAAATCAAATCAATCAAATCAAGTCAAATGCACTTTACAAAAAAAAGGTAAAACAACAATGTCAGACGATGCAAGATGAGCATTTGTGGTTAAAAACTATATAAATTGTTTGTTTTTTTTTTTCGAAAATGACCGATGGTTTCTCTAGATAAGACCCTTATTCCTCGTCTGGGATTGTGTAGAGCCCTTTGAAGCTGCATTGAAACAACTGGACCTTCAACCCGTTGAAGTCCACTATATGGAGAAAATCCTGGAATGTTTTCCTCAAAAACCTTAATTTCTTTTCAACTGCAGAAAGAAAGACATGAACATCTTGGCTGACATGGGGGTGAGTAAATTATCAGGAAATTTTATTTCTGAAGTGAACTAATCCTTTAAGAAAGCGTGCTATGAAACTCATCGCACCTCCATCCGGTTCTTCAGCTCTTTGAACATGGAGGCGATGACGATGTTCTCCTCTGTGTGGTTCACCTCCTCTTTGGATGGCCAGATATCCCGCAGATACACGTCCTTCCCCTCTGAGTTCACTCCTAGCGGATCTGTCTCCAGGTTGATGCTGACTGTGCCTGCGATCGCATACGCCACCACCAGCGGGGGTGAGGCCAAATAATTCGCCCGAACGCAGTCACACAGGCGTCCTTCTAAATGCCTGTTTCCAGACAAAACGCCACACGCCACCAAATCACCCTGCACACAAGCAGACAGCTCAGGTTAATGTGCAGATGTTCAGAAAGAAAGAGACAAAATGAGAGTCTGCCTCACCTGTTTAATGGCGTCTACCACACTCTCAGGTAAAGGTGCTGTGTTGCCCACACATGTTGCACATCCGTAACCCACCACCTCGAACCTGAAACCCATGATTGAAAAACATACAAAGGTCATTATTTAGACAACTGTTAGTGTGTTTATGTGAAACAAGGCTATTATAAAGGATATTATAATTTTGTTTAGTGATATCTTTCATTAACAGTGCGTGTATATAATATTATGTGTGTACCCGAGTTTCCTGAGGAAGGGCAGGACTCCACTGGTGTTCAGGTAATGTGTGACGGTTCCACTGCCGGGCACCAGACTGGTCCTGATATACGGTTTTACCGTCAGACCAGCCTCGACGGCTTTCTTCGCAAGTAGACCTGAACAGAAAACGCACACATCCATGTGAGAGGCACTAAACACTGTGCAAACAGCTCATATCAGATCTACAGATGTGCTGACATCTGACCTGCGGCCAGCATGACGGACGGGTTGCAGTTATTGGTGCAGCTGATGACAGCAGCGATGACGACAGATCCGTGTGACAGGTTATACTCCGCCCCCTCGTGCAGGAACGGGACCAGAGTTGCCTGCTTGTCTTTGGATATGTGGAAGCCCTTAAAACCCACCTACACATACATGGATGGCACAAAAAACAAACCTAGATAGCAACTTGGTACTTAATTGAGGAATACTTTTTGTGTGTGTGTTAAAATGTGCATTCACCTTCTCATTCAGACAGTTAATAAAGTCTTCCTTCATGCAAGTCACGGCGACTCTATCCTGTGGCCGTTTGGGTCCACTGACATGAGGCACAATGGAGCTCAGGTTCATCTCGATGACCTACGACACCAACCACATGACATGTGACCTTGGTAGTTTTATGGGGGATATACTCTGGATTTTTATTGCTCTTTTGGTTATTCATTTCACGTGAAGGTTACACTACCGTTCAAAAGTACACAAAAAGTTAAACTGTAATAATATTTAACAATATTACTGTTTTTATAATATATTTTTAGATCAAATAAATGGTGAGCAGAAGAGATTTATTTCCAAAACATTAAAACACACCAAACATTTGAGCGGTACTGTATAAAGAAGAAGAAGTCTAAAAGGGTATAGTAGCAAAAACAGCCTTTTTAATTCTCAAAATGTTCAGGAAAAAAAAAAACATAAATAAACCAACCTGTGAATACTGCGGCTCTTCTGATTGGTCGCCGTAGGTTCTGAAGAGTTTGATAGCCTTCAGGTAGTCTTCTAAAACCACAAGCTTCTCCTCACTGCAGACTGATCAGATAAACATTTTTGTCAAATTACTCCCTTAATATCAATAAGTTTTTTAATCTGAAGTATAAAGAATGGTCCATACTGGTGTGTTTAAAGTGCTGCAGGGTGATGTCATCCACAGGAAAGAAGCTCACGGTGGCGCTGTACTCTGGGCACATGTTAGCGATAGTGGTCCGATCGGGAGCCGAGAGCTGCGGCACACCAGGCCCAAAGAACTCCACAAACTTCCCGCCGATTCCTGCCTGACGCAGATGCTGAGACACAAAGATCAGACAGTGAATAATATGTTATTTCTTGAGATGTCAATTTGCGAACTCACTGATGATGTTGTATATTAAAGGATTGGTTCACTTCAGAATTAAAATTTCCTGATAATTTACTCACCCCCATGTCATCCAAGATGTTCATGTCTTTCTTTCTTCAGTCGAAAAGAAATTAAGGTTTTTGAGGAAAACATTCCAGGATTTTTCTCTATATAGTGGATTTCAATGGGGATCAATGGGTCCAAATGTCAGTTTCAGTGCAGCTTCAAAGAGCTCTACATGATCCCAGATGAGGAAAAAGGTCTTATCTATCATTTTCTAAAAAAAAAATGAAATAAAATGATATACTTTTTAACCACAAATGTTTGTCTTGCATTGCTCTGCGATGCGCCACGCATTACGTAATCATGTTGGAAAGGTCACGGGTGACGTAGGCGGAAGGTAGGGCAGGGCAAAAAACTCTCATTTCTCCTCAAATTGTCTGACATCGCTGTTTTAAAGGGCATTTGACTTAGTCTTTACATGTTCGCTTTGAAAACACTGGATCTGGACCTTTCCAACATGATTACGTAATGCGTGGCGCATCGCAGAGCTAGTGCAAGATGAGCATTTGTGGTTAAAAAGTATATAATGTTACATTTCTTTTTAGAAAATGGACAGTCGTTTCGCTAGATAAGACCCTTATTCCTCGTCTGGGGTCGTGTAGAGCCCTTTGAAGCTGCACTGAAACTGTAATTTTGACCTTCAACCGTTTGGTGCCCATTGAAGTCCACTATATGCAGAAAAATCCTGGAATGTTTTCCTCATAAACCTTAATTTCTTTTTGACTAAATAAAGAAAGACATGAACATCTTGGATGACATGGGGGTGAGTAAATTATCAGGAAATTTTACTTCTGAAGTGAACCAATCCTTCAAGGACCTCACTGTACCTTAGTAATGCCCAGTACGATATCAATGGACGTTGCAAGAGGACTGATGGTCCCCACGAGTTTACAGCCGACAACCTGTGGTAAAGTCAAAGATACTGGCTGACCTAACATGACCGCCTCTGATTCGATACCTCCAACTCCTGAAAGAGAGCATGAGAGAGAGAGAGAGTGTGAGGTAAATAAAAACAGACGATTTCACATATAATAACACAGTAACTAGTGACATTGTGCTTACCCCAGCCCAGGATCCCGAGGCCGTTGATCATGGTGGTGTGGGAGTCCGTTCCCACCACGCTGTCTGGATAAATAAACCCCTCCCCTTCCTGTACCACCTGACACAGGTACTCAAGATTCACCTGATGCACCGTGTTGATGTCTGGCGGAACCACGTTGACGTTTTTAAAGGCTTTTGAACACCACTGGAGAAACAAAACAAAATCAAGACTTTACATTACTGTTCAAAAGTTTGTGGTCTGTAGGCCTTTTTAATGTTTTTGAAAGAATGTCGTGTTGTCTTTATGTAGATATAAATCACAGACTAACCTTAAAGAACTGCAGTCTCTCTTTGTTTCTGGTTAGCTCCATCTCTTGATTTCTTATCATAGTTTCGGGCCTGTGTGCGTCAGACAGACATCAGCACATCAGAGAAAGCAGACGGATTAACATGAGAGCGTGTATTAGTGTGTGTGTTGTGTAGACGTACTCTGACACGGGCTGCAGGTGGAAGGGACACAGGAGGGGTGTGTTCTCTATCTGTACTGCTGCGGTTCTGCCAGTGGGGGCGTCGGAGCAGGAGGCTTTACTGCAGCTGCCCCGATGACCCGGGCGTTGACCTGTACAGTGACTCCCTCGTGGAGATGGCCGACCGGCAGGAGACCTGACGGCAGCACCGTGACTCTCATCCACGGGGATTGAAGGGCTCTGGATGGCACTGAGAAATGAGGTTAACAACACTTGTTAGTGATTTTGTCGCTTGATGGTGAAAACTTGTTGCATCTTGCCTGGTTCAGGTCATAAAAAGAGAGGGTTTAGCCAAAAAATCTAAAGCACAATACATCACCACCTTAATTACTGTGTACATTAGGACTTCTGGGCATAATCGTTGTTTATGTTAATGCTGTAATTATTGGGTTTTTAAACATAAATACTGTTTTAATCCTTTCTCTAGCCCATGAGTTCACTCTCACCATTTGCTGTAGTCAATCTGCAGTGAATGATCTACGATGAGGTCTGTGGGGCATCTGGGGTTCACCAGGTTCGGATCAACCCCCTGTTTAGCTAAAGCATCTCTCATGGCTGCCAGATCCACCATAGCAGGAATTCCCCTGTGAACAAACACATAAAGGAGGCATCAGGACATATCCAAGGTTATGAACAGGCCCAGTTAATGTGCAGATGTTGTCAATAGGGCTGCACGATTAATCAAAATAAAATCAAAATTGAAATATGGCTTAGTGTTATCTGAATTAAATATATGCGCTGAATTAAATATATGCGCTGTGTTTTATTTTATTTCTCTTAAATACTTGATTTTAAAAGCCGCTGTTGGGATTTAAACAGGCAAAAGAGTCTATGACTGGATCATTATTGCAGTGATTATTATGTTTCTAGCATGTTATATATTTGGCAATATTTCTTATAACCCTAATTGATGGAGTGTGTAGCTTTTCATTTCTTAAGCAGCCATGTATTAAGATGGCCACATTCCAGGATGACAATGTCAAGATTCATCAGGCTCAAACTGTGAAAGAACGGTTTTGAGGGAGCATGAAGAATCATTTCCACACATGAACTGGCACCTTAAATTACCTTAAATTCATTAAAAGTCTTTGGGATGTGCTGGAGGAGACTTTTTGTTCAAGATCTTGTACTGACAATGCAAGTCGAGCACTTATATGTGACCCTGGACCGCAAAACCAGTCATAAGTCACACAGGTATATTTGTAGCAACAGCCAACAATACATTGTATGGGTCAAAATTATCGATTTTTCTTTTATCAAAATTATCGATTTTTATTCTAAAAATCATTAGGATATTAAAAGTGCTGTAGAACGTGTTTTCAAAAGATGTAATATAAGTCTAAGGTGTCCCCTGAATGTGTCTGTGAAGTTTCAGCTCAAAATACCCCATAGATTTTTTTTAATTCATTTTTTTAACTGCCTATTTTGGGGCATCATTAACTATGCACCGATTCAGGCTGCGGCCACTTTAAATTCTCGTGCTCCCCGCCCCCGAGCTCTCAACTATAATACAGTGCATTTACAAAGTTCACACAGCTAATATAACCCTCAAAATGGATCTTTACAAAGTGTTCGTCATGCAACATGTCTAATCGCATAAGTATAGTATTTATTTGGATGTTTACATTTGATTCTGAATGAGTTTGATGGTGCTCCGTGGCTAAAGCTAACATTACACACTGTTGGAGAGATTTATAAAGAATGAAGTTGTGTTTATGAATTATACAGACTGCAAGTGTTTAATAATGAAAATAGCGACGGCTCTTGTCTCCATGAATATAGTAATAAAAGATGGTAACTTTAACCACATTTAACAGTACATTAGCAACATGCTAACGAAACATTTAGAAAGACAATTTACAAATATCACTAAAAATATCATGTAATCATGGATCATGTCAGTTATTATTGCTCCATCTGCCATTTTTCGCTATTGTCCTTGCTTGCTTACCTAGTCTGATGATTCAGCTGTGCACAGATCCAGACGTTTTGCCCTTGTCTAATGCCTTGAACATGGGCTGGCATATGCAAATATTGGGGTCATACATATTAATGATCCCGACTGTTACGTAACAGTCGGTGTTATGTTGAGATTCGCCTGTTCTTCGGAGGTCTTTTAAACAAATGAGATTTACATAAGAAGGAGGAAACAATGGTGTTTGAGACTCACTGTATGTCATTTCCATGTACTGAACTCTTGTTATTCAACTATGCCAAGATAAATTCAATATTTAATTCTAGAGCACCTTTAAGTAAAGATCATGTTCCATGAAGATATTTTATAAATTCCCTACCATAAATATATAAAAAATATATTTATGTGAGTGGATATGCATTGCTAAGGACTTCATTTGGAGGCGATTTTCTCAATATTTAGATTTTTTTGCACCCTCAGATTTCAGATTTTCAAATAGTTGTATCTCAGGCCCAATATTGTCCTATCCAAACAAACCATACAACTTTCATATGATGTATAAATCTCAATTTCAAAAAATTTACCCTTATGACTGGTTTTGTCATCCAGGGTCACATATTATATTGATATATAATCATAAAATTCTGACCAAATTGTGCAGCCCTAAAAACAAGCACAACAAACCTGTTTTTATTTTAAATCAAAATTATCATCAGAAAAATCACAATTTGATTTTTCCCCAAATCGTGCATGTCTTGTCGAAAACTCACGTAAAATCCTGCAGCAGAACCCTGGCGGGCGAAAACACCACCTCGGCCTGGTTCTGCTGCGTCTGCCAGTCCAAAATATTAGAGACATCCTCCGTCTTTACGTAGAACCCGTCACACTTCCGAATGGCGGACTCCAGGAGAACCCGTATGCAGAACGGCAGTTTCTCTACAAGAAAAAGAGCCAGTTAGTACTTTCACAAGACTTGAGTTTGATTACATGTTTTTCTTATAACAAGTGATCAGTCACTTTTAACTGTGCATGAATTAATTTAAAGACCCTAAAGCACTGAGTAACTCACCATATCTGTCATCACTGAGCTTCTGTGGGTTGAAATATCTCAGCTCTTCATACTGTTCTCTCCGGAGGGTGTCGATCAAATGGCCGAAAGGATGTTCTGTAGAGAATAAAAGCCTTTATGAAGCATTTTTGTGAAAAACACTGCGAACGAGCTGATGAATGAATGTCGTTTGTGCAACAGAGAAGGAAAGAAATGGCTTGTGTGTCTGAAACTCATTAATCTGATCTAGATTCGAGTTTGGCTGCAATTGTGTAACGTGCACCTGCAACGATCAAAACTGGCCCTGACTACATCAGACCAACACCTGCAGGGATCATGTGACTCAGAGAGAGTGTATCTTCTCTTAAACCGCCTCTGTTCATTGGCCTTCACTTCTTCCCTCCTTAAGGTCCAATCAGAAGGCACAAGTGTGCAGCTGTGTTTCTCGTGTTGGCAGTTAGGCTTAGTACTGAGAGCTTACAAGCCCAATTCACGTTCAATTAAGGGATGCACCAAACAAAGTAAAGAAGTGAAATGAACCAGGTTCAAAGCTGAACACTGACATCTATAAAAAGAATATTATGATCAAAATTCAAACAATTGCAAATTAAGTATTTGCATTTCCTCACTATGCTTTAATGTTCCCATGTCTAGAAGCAATGCCCTCTTGGTTATTCAGGACATTAATAAACTGCATTTTGCATTTTCTCTCATAGGAGAAGGCAGAGAAATATCTGTATCACCTATTTTCAGAAAATAAAAAAATAATTAAATTTTGTCCTTTTTCAATTTTTTGTGTGTTACCAAGCAGTTTAGTTTTGAAGGACACAGAAGTGCTTTTATCATCCTTCTATCATCCAACTCCAAAGGATTTTCCAGAGCACTTTTAGTATTTTTATCATAATAGTGTGTCAAAAATTGTATTTACTGCGTTTTTGGAATAGACTGCATTGAAAAACACATCCATCCAGCGAATCAGCATATTAGAATGATTTCTGAAGGATCATGTGACACTGAAGACTGGAGTAATGATGCTGAAAATTCAGCTTTGATCACAGGAATAAATTACATTTTAAAGTACTTTACAACAGGAACAAGTTATTTCAAGATGTAAAAATATTAGTGTATTTTTATCAAAGCATACACATTAGGGACTCCTTTCAAAACATTAAAAATGGTCATTATGTGTGCGTGTGTGTATATGTGTATATATATACACTGCCCTCCAAGTTTGGAAACGCCCTAGTAAAGTGGGGTTTTGGACAATATTGGCATGAATCCTTTTTAATTTGTGATAATTTTGCACTGATAAGGGACAACACAAACTACGAAAACATATTTTATTACATAAACAGTTTATACATAGAAAAAACTTAAATTTTCAATTCATCAAAATATCCACCATTAGCAGCTATCTGACCTAAACTGGGTTCTGATTGGTTCATTGTATTCTAAACTTAATTGAAAATCAATTGTTGAAGATATTAAGGTGTGCTGACCCAAAAATCTTTTACAAACCTGGGCCAAGTTTAAACCAGTAACCAGCATCACAGCTGGCAAAGGGGCATGTCTGACTTTGACATGTATATATTGCCATTATTATGTAATCAAAATGAAAATTATTATTGCTGGTCTTCAATGATAATGTCAAGTTAATGTAATTGCACCAAAAAATGATAAGGATTTATGCTGATATCGTCCAAAACCACACTTTGCCAGGGGTGTTTCCAAACTTTTGGAGGGCAGTGTGTGTGTGTGTGTATATATATATATATATATATAGGTGTTTCGTTTTTTGCACATGTATTTTGGTAATCCTATAGTTTTCGTACTTTGCTGTGCTATGTAAATACCATAGTATTCGTATATGGTAATTATTCAGTACCATTATGTGTATATTTCTCATTTGACGTAGTATTATCATTTAATACAACATATTACTTGCACAGTGAACAGTCTTTCTCTGTATTTATTAAATATTCCTTCACAATTATGCAATTAATTGTAATTAATTGATCTTCTGATGAGTTTGTTATCTTAGTTTGTTGTAAAAGCTTAAGAAACTTGAAATTTTTTGTGGGTAACTTTTTAAAAACTGATGATTTTGGGCAAATTATGATTTTAAATCAGCTGTTTTATTAGAATAACTAAATGCATGAACCCTTAAGTGTCTTAAAATTAACTTAGTTTTGGAAAATAAGTCACAAATATATGCTTTGTGGGAACCAAATGTCTCCCAAACTGTAAAACCTTCATTGTGTGGAAGTTTTTGGAAACTAAAAATTATAAATTATGATTAAATAAATTATGATTTTAAGTGAGCTGGGTTTTTTAGAGTAACTAAACATTTTTTTTTTTTTTTGTAGATATTATAATATTTTTCTAATTGATTACACGCTTCTGCTGACATTACCAAAATAACATCTAGCTCCAACAATTTAAAAAATATATAATTTTTAAAAAATATAATTATATATATATATATATATATATATATGTATATGTGTGTGTGTGTGTGTGTATATGTATATAAAAACGAAAAAACGAAACACCAAGTAAGCATTGTCGGTACCATGGTACATGTGTGTTATTGTAAACAACACACAATAATCAGCATATAATATATAATAAAAAGTACTAATAAATTATTGATATTTTAAGTTATACAAGCATATTATATTAAAAGTTGTTAGAGCTAGATGTTATTTTTATTAAAGTCAACATAAGGAAGTAATTAAATTAGTTATTCTAAAAAAACACCTCATATGAAATCATAATTAATGGTTTCAGCATGTTTAATGCGTCCAGAATCATCCATTCAAACTTTCAGTCAAGAATTGTTTTTTCATTTAACCATTAATTTAGTTGGTTCTCATGACAGCGCATTCAAATCAGATCGAATAAGATAAGTGACTTCCACAGACACACACAGAAGAGAATCAGGCTGTGTTATAATCACACTGCAATGTAACATCAGCACTGCTGCAGTCAGAAGAAATTCAAAAAAGGGATGAGAATTCAAACTATCCATGCAGAAATAAAATGTTTGTGAGTTCACTAAACTAAGAAAGGATAACAAAACCAAATCATGATATAAAACACGCACACTAGTGCTCATGCACAGCAGTGTATTTCAGTATATTCAGTCCCAGTGTGACTGCATGTGTGGAGGAGGACGAACACGTACAGACACACACTTATCATCACGCACACCCTGCGTCTGCTGCCTGCTGCACGTGTTAGATTAGGTTAAATGAGTTTAGATTAAACTGCAGCAATGAACACAAACCTGCATCCGCCACACATGAACGAACACAAAAATCCCATGATCTTTATTTACGACATGGAAGATAAAGACACTGGGTGGGAAAAGTAAATAACACTCTCACTGGCAGATGAGCAGATTACAGCAGGATCAGTGCATTAACATGAAGAAAGATCAAACACAGTTAATCATAATTATACAACCTATATCTCTAAAAGAAACCACTGTAATTCTTAAATTAGATGTTACCTAGCATATTTCTGAAGATGGTTCCTCCCAAAGTTCCTCACATTGTAGGATTTACAGTTTGGGAGACATTTGGTTCCCAAAAAATACATACTTTTTTAAGACAAATATATTATATATATATATATATATATATATATATATATATATATATATATATACATATATATACACACACACATATATATTTATATATTTTTAAAAATTATATTTTTTAAACTGTTGGAGCTAGATGTTATTTTGGTAATGTCAGCATAAGGAAAACGTGTAATCAATTAGAAAAATATTATAATATCTACAAAAAAATGTTTAGTTACTATAAAAAACCCAGCTCACTTAAAATCATAATTTATTTAATCATAATTTATCATTTTTAGTTTCCAAAAACTTCCACACAATGAAGGTTTTACAGTTTGGGAGACATTTGGTTCCCACAAAGCATATATTTGTGACTTATTTTCCAAAACTAAGTTAATTTTAAGACACTTAAGGGTTCATACATTTAGTTATTCTAATAAAACAGCTGATTTAAAATCATAATTTGCCCAAAATCATCAGTTTTTAAAAAGTTACCCACAAAAAGTTTCAAGTTTCTTAAGCTTTTACAACAAACTAAGATAACAAACCCGTCAGAAGATCAATTAATTACAATTAATTGCATAATTGTGAAGGAATATTTAATAAATACAGAGAAAGACTGTTCACTGTGCAAGCAATATGTTGTTTTAAATGATAATACTACGTCAAATGAGAAATATACACATAATGGTACTGAATAATTACCATATTCGAATACTATGGTATTTACATAGCACAGCAAAGTACGAAAACTATAGGATTACCAAAATACGTGTGCAAAAAACGAAACACCAAGTAAGCATTGTTGGTACCATGGTACATGTGTTATTGTAAACAACACACAATAATCGAGCATTGTGCATAATGGGCTTTGTCTCAATTTCCAAAGAGCTGCCTGATTAGACAACATTTTGAGCATCAAAGGCGTGTTAAACAGATGCTGTCACGCTGGACATCTCACTGGGTCACGACATGCATCGTTTTTAGATCGCGTGAGCTGCATCATGTAACCGCACGCGAGCTGGATGTCAGTCGCCGCTAGCCGCAGTGCTAATGGCAAAACCGAGTCTTTCATCCTTTTAAAAGTACATATTTGAGAACTGTTTTGACACCCAATTGTGACTTCACATATAACCGGTGACATACTTCTATGTCAGAGAGTAAATGAGATGAATATTGTTATTTTTGTCATTAAAAACAGCCCTTACCGTGCTGAGGTGAACCGAGCGCCATGATGAATCCTAATATTAACACGACTCCACTCGCTCGAGCCACGACAGCTAGCCAATCCGTGAACAGTACCTCCTTGGAGTACTGTCCAATCAGCTAAAAGCATCTCGCACATAGCCATCCAATCAACAAACAGAATTTCCTACACTACCCTTCATCACCTTAATGTGATGTGTGGGAAATCATTTAATTCTATTCGTTTTAATGATTAAGTAATTAATGATCTAACTATATATATATATATATATATATATAAGGTATATTACCTAAGGTATATTAGATCACTATTTTTTCTTTTTTTTCTTTAATTTTTTGCATTGTTTTTTGATGGAGACCTGGACATGACATGCAAGAAAAAAATAGAGATTTATAAATCATGCGCACTATTTACTGTTTCGTTCCCTCAATTTACTAAAACATGCACACGATTTACTATTTCGTTCCCTCGATTTACTAAAACTTGCGCACGTTTTACTACTTCGTTCCCTCGATTTACTAAAACATGTGCACGATTTACTATTTCATTCCCTTGATTTACTAAAACGTGGCACGGTTTACTATTTCGTTCCCTTGATTTACTAAAACGTGGCACGGTTTACTATTTCGTTCCCTCGATTTACTAACACATGCGCACGATTTACTATTTTGTTCCCTTGATTTACTAAAACATGTGCACGATTTACTATTTCGTTCCCTTGATTTACTAAAACGTGGCACGGTTTACCACTTCGTTCCCTCGATTTACTAAAACGTGGCATGGTTTACCATTTCGTTCCCTCAATTTACTAAAACATGCGCACGATTTACCATTTCGTTCCCTCGATTTACTAACACATGCGCACGATTTACTATTTTGTTCCCTCGATTTACTAAAACGTGCCACGGTTTACCACTTCGTTCCCTCGATTTACTAAAACGTGGCACGGTTTACTATTTCGTTCCCTCGATTTCCTAACACATGCGCACGATTTACTATTTTGTTCCCTTGATTTACTAAAACGTGGCACGGTTTACTATTTCGTTCCCTCGATTTACTAACACATGCGCACGATTTACTATTTTGTTCCCTTGATTTACTAAAACGTGGCACGGTTTACTATTTCGTTCCCTCGATTTACTAACACATGCGCACGATTTACTATTTTGTTCCCTTGATTTACTAAAACGTGGCACGGTTTACTATTTCGTTCCCTCGATTTACTAACACATGCGCACGATTTACTATTTTGTTCCCTTGATTTACTAAAACATGCGCACGATTTACTATTTCATTCCCGCGATTTACTAAAACATGCTCACGATTTACTATTTCATTTCCTCGATTTACTAAAACGTGGCATGGTTTACCACTTCGTTCCCTCGATTTACTAAAACGTGGCATGGTTTACCATTTCGTTCCCTCAATTTACTAAAACATGCGCACGATTTACTATTTCATTCCCGCGATTTACTAAAACATGCTCACGATTTACTATTTCATTTCCTCGATTTACTAAAACGTGGCATGGTTTACCACTTCGTTCCCTCGATTTACTAAAACGTGGCATGGTTTACCACTTCGTTCCCTCAATTTACTAAAACATGCGCACGATTTACTATTTCATTCCCGCGATTTACTAAAACATGCTCACGATTTACTATTTCATTTCCTCGATTTACTAAAACGTGCCACAGTTTACCATTTCGTTCCCTAGATTTACTAAAACATGGCACAGTTCGTTCCCTCGATTTACTAAAACATGCGCACGATTTACCATTTCGTTCCCTCGATTTACTAACACATGCGCACGATTTACTATTTTGTTCCCTCGATTTACTAAAACGTGCCACAGTTTACCACTTCGTTCCCTCGATTTACTAAAACGTGGCACGGTTTACTATTTCGTTCCCTCGATTTACTAACACATGCGCACGATTTACTATTTTGTTCCCTTGATTTACTAAAACGTGGCACGGTTTACTATTTCGTTCCCTCGATTTACTAAAACGTGGCACGGTTTACTATTTCGTTCCCTCGATTTACTAAAACGTGGCACGGTTAACCACTTCATTCCCTCGATTTACTAAAACGTGGCACGGTTTACTATTTCGTTCCCTCGATTTACTAAAACGTGGCACGGTTTACTATTTCGTTCCCTCGATTTACTAAAACGTGGCACAGTTTACCATTTCGTTCCCTCGATTTACTAAAACATGGCACAGTTTACCATTTCGTTCCGTCGATTTACTAAAACGTGGCACAGTTTACCACTTCGTTCCCTCGATTTACTAAAACGTGGCATGATTTACTATTTCGTTCCCCCGATTTACTAAAAGGTGCGCACGATTTACTATTTAATTCCCTCGATTTACTAAAAGGTGCGCACGATTTACTATTTAATTCCCTCGATTTACTAAAAGGTGCGCACGATTTACCACTTTGTTCCCTCGATTTACTAAAGCATGGCACGGTTTACTATTTTGCTCCCTCCATTTACTAAAACGTGGCACGGTTTACTATTTTGTTCCCTCGATTTATAAATTGTGCGCACAATTTACTATTTCGTTGTCCCGATTTACTAAAACGTGTGCACGATTTACTATTTCGTTCTCCCGATTTACTAAAACGTGTGCACGATTTACTATTTCATTCCCTAGATTTATAAATCATGTGCATGATTTATAAATCGAGAAAACAAAATAGTAAATCATGTGCACAATTTAATTTTTTTTCTTGCATGTCATGTGCGGGGTTCCGTAGTTTTTGACTTTACATTTTTTAAAATTACTTTTTTACCATTAAAAAAAAAAAGAGTAAACATTCATGTCGATAACTGTAAAAAAGCAACATTTCTCTTGTTTTTCATGTTAATATGCATATAAAAAATATAAATATTAATATATTAACGCAGCAGTTCTACAAATGTTTTTTTATTTTCAATTTCATAAATTATTTTAAAGAGGAATTTCTTTCTTCCATTTTATTTATTTTTCCCAATCTATGGAAGTCAATGGGGTCCATCAACTGTTTGGTTACTGACATTCTTCAAAATATCTTCTTTTGTGTTCAACAGAAGAAAGAAATTCATACAGGTTTGAAACAACTTGAGGGTGAGTAAATGATGACAGAATTTTCATTTTTGGTGAACTATCCCTTTAAGAAATATTCTAGTGAAGAAAAACAAGACTTGATCTCAAAAAACAAGTAGCAACTTGTCCTTTTTTGTGTTGTTTGTATTGTGCTCCATCAACCTTTTATTTTAAAAAAAATGTATCGTTCCTGTGTCAATGACCAATCAGCAGGCGCTCGTTCTGTCAGTGACGTCTGAGCATGCGCCGGAAGCGTGGAGACGCGTTCGGCATGACTTTCCGTCAGGAGCAGCAGGCCGCGGATCGACCAGAGAATATGCAGTTTTTAGAGGCATAATAGCGCGTTTATCTCATGACAGCACCGCGCAGCTCCGCTTGAGGCCGCTGGATGGAGAAACCGCAAATATGGCGAGCTAACCGGGTGAGTTAGTGTGTGTCCGGGAGGTCAAATGAAGTGTCATGCACTTCTTTGGTGGGTGTCAGGTGGTATATTGTCTTGTGTAATGCGCATGTGCATAAGGGTGGGCGATACTGCAAAATAAGATCGCCCCGATACCAAGTAAATACAGGACCAGTATCGACGATATCAGTACCTTTTACTTTTAAAAACCTGCACTTGAACTTATATGTGCGTTTCCTGTAGGGAAGAGCAGTGGTTATGAGATTTATGAGGTGAATGCATCATTAATATGCTAAATCTGAATATATTTTAATGACCACTAAAAGGTTTTGTGATTATTTCAAATATATATATATATTTTTATAAATACACTGTTGAGAGCAAGTTAATGTGCCATTTCAGTGTATTTTTGGCACTCAGGTAAGGTTTGTTCTGTGCAATTGTTTTGATAGATGGAAGCAAGACACATTTCTAGTTATTTATTGTTCAGAGATTTACCTTTAAGTGCAAAAAGTGACTCCATATTGCAATAAGAATATCTCTAGGATTGAACCATATTTATAATTTACAACAAATACTGCAATATTCAATAAAAAACATGAATTGCCCATTTTTAATTCATAATGTAACCTTCTTATAACAAGAAAAAATAGATATAAAAATGCATAGTTCACAGATCTCGGTTGTTGTTTTGTTTTTTTTGTTCACACGTGTCAAGAAATTATCTCTGTAGAGCATGATTATGGCATAACCCAGCAGTCACATTACCTTTGAACTCTGTACCTTCAGATCGGCAACAAAACATGCAGCTTGTATGAAATGTTGTGATTTTGTCATTTCAGGTTACGCAGGAGAGGTGCGAGTGTGTGTGCGACGTGTGATTTTGTGTGTGAGGTCATCGGCCGCAATGATGCAACAAAAGCGCAACATTCAGATCATCGAATGGGAGGATCTGGACAAGAGGAAGTTCTACTCGCTGGGCGTCTTCATGACCATGACCACACGGGCCACCGTCTACCCGTTCACCCTGATCCGCACCAGACTGCAGGTCCAGAAGGGGAAGTCGCTCTATAACGGCACCTTCGACGCCTTCTTTAAGATTCTGAAGGCCGAGGGGGCGCGTGGCCTCTACCGAGGGTTCATGGTCAACTCGTTCACACTGATCTCAGGTCAGGCCTACATCACTACCTATGAGTTGGTAAGGAAATACGTCTCCTGTTACTCGTCCAATAACACGGTCAAGTCTCTGGTGGCGGGCGGAGCGGCGTCGCTGGTGGCCCAAAGCATCACGGTGCCCATCGACGTGGTGTCCCAGCAGCTGATGGTGCAGGGTCAGGGGTGTCAGCTCACACGTTTTAAACTCAAGCCCAAGATGGCAGTGGCCACGTCCAAACATAAAGTCACATTTGGTCAGACCAGAGACATTGTGGTTCAGATTTTTCACGCGGATGGATTTCGGGGGTTTTATCGTGGATATGTGGCGTCGCTGCTCACCTACATACCCAACAGCGCCGTCTGGTGGCCCTTTTATCACTTTTATGCAGGTAAAGAAAATATATATTAAAGGGGACCTATTTGCACAAGATGTAATATAAGTTTCTGGTTTCCCCAGAATGTGTCTGTGAAGTTTCAGCTCAAAATCCCACACAGATCATTTATTATAGCTTGTCAAATTTGCCCCTATGTGGGTGTGAGCAAAAACACGCCGCTTTTGTGTGTGTCCCTTTAAATGCAAATGAGCTGCTGCTCCCGGCCCCCTTTTCAGAAGAGGGCGGAGCTTTAACAGCTTGCGCTTTGGTTGCTCAACAACAAAGCTGGAGAATCTCACGCAGCCAAAATGACGATTGTTAATTAAAATTTAGAAATTTTACCATTATAGGCTGGTTGTTTACACACACTATGGACACACATCTGTGTTCAAACACCTTTATAAAAGTGAATTTTGTATAATAGGTCCCCTTTAAGTGATGCACCGAAATGATTTTCTGACCCAAATGCTGAAACCAAAATTAAAGTTTTTAATTTAGCTGAAAACTGAAAATAAAGTTCAATTAAAGGTGCAATATGTAAGATTTCTGCAGTAAAATATCCAAAAACCACTAGGCCAGTGTTATATATTTTTGTCACTTGAGTACTTACAATATCCCAAATGTTTGCAACTATTTGTAAATCGTGAGAAAATTTCAATTTTATCCAAGGCTCCGGGACGTGTGAGGAGTCACCTGTCAGTTGCGTCATACCCGCGTTACCCTCGGTTTCCGGTTTTATTTTGTAGAAACCATGGAAACACCAAAGACGCTTTAATAGTTACATGTTTTAATAGACAAGGAAACAACTGTTTTGATATATTTATAGACAGAAAACTAATTATTGTTATATAGCTCAACACGTTTAGTCTTATTGTTTAAATCAAATTTTCTTGATTTTTTGCGAGTACCATGCTTTACCATGCCTCAGAGAAAAACACTATTTTGTCAAGTAGCTAACATAGCATAATCAGATGCAGCTTTATTTTTAGTAACAGTAATACAGCATTTTCTCCATCATACAATATGTTTTAAAATTAATTACATGCCATTTATCAACACAAGCCATCCAGCATTTAATCTGATATTGTAAAATCGATCTATCTTACTGCAGTGTGTAACAGTGTCTCACAGCAGCTGCTGAACGAACGCACAGAGTAACGTTATAACATAATTTTCAACACACTCAAATGTATCTAATATGATAAACAGAGCTGCGTTACCTCATACTCATGACCAGAAAAGCGGAAGCGGCGCCGGCGACTGTGTCATAATAAATGTCCTGCTGCTCGTGAGGCGTGTGTTGATCAATCGCTCCAGCTCCTCGTTCAGCTCCACAACACTCGCTCCTGCTCTGCTTCATACTACAGTAACGTTAATAATCACATCCATGAACATGAGTCCTATCCCGATTATTTCCACCGGCCGTTGATGTGACCACATGTCCCAAGATTCCGCGCTCAAACTTGCCGTCATCAAGCTACGCCTTTGTTTTGAATAGGCTTCTAGCGGACAGAAATCTTACATATTGCACCTTTAATAGAGTGCAACAGTCTGGTTCTGGAAGTAAAAATTCCATTCATTTTCTCTATATGTAATTTTTTTTATCAATAACTTTAAAGACAGACCTGCTTTTGTTGCCATCAGGAATTCCTGGTGAAAAACTACATTACCCATGATACTGTGAAGACAATTCCACCAATCAGAGAGTTTCAGCAAGCAAATTGCCCAAAAAAAGCAATGAAGCATTGTCATCTGCAATGCTTCATTTCTTTTTTCCTTCATCAGAGCCATTATGTACAGAATCTTGTCTGATTTTCAAATAATTTTTACTTCAAATCAAAATTTATAATGTTATGATTCACCTTGTAGCTGGTTGGTTTGGTTCATGGCTTATAATGTTTAAAGTCTTTTTTTTTTTAAATCTTGGAAAAAATACTTCTGGAACCAACGCTGCTGAAAAAGTGGACAGGCACTGTTTCACTCTATTAATCAAATTTAAAGTGTTGTATATAAACATTAAAATTGCAAATAAAGGCAGTTTTTATATCAACTTTGTAGTTATATAATTATGTTTCATTGTTTAACATTTAAACACGCTGTGTTTGTTTCCAGAGCAGCTCTCCAAACTGGCCCCTGCTGACTGTCCGCACCTCCTCCTGCAGGCCGTGGCGGGACCGATGGCTGCAGCTACAGCCTCCACCCTGACCAACCCTATGGACGTGGTCCGAGCCAGAGTACAGGTACAATCACACTTTATAGTGCCCCTATTATGCTTTTTCAAATATTACCTTTCATACTGTGTTACATAGCTGTTTGTGAATGTAAAAGATCTGCAAAGTCTTAAAGATCTAAGTACAGATAAATGGAGTGATTGTCTTCTAAAAGAAAGAATCGATTCTGAACTGATGAAACGAGTCGTCAGTAATTCCAGCCTCACTTCCTGTTACAAATTTGTTAGTCCAGGTTTTTTCAGAAGTTTTCACCATACTGTTTTTCTGATCTTCAAAAAGAGACTATTTTGCTACTGTATCTTTAAGACTTCTATATGTAAATGAGCTCTATTATAAACAATCATTATGATAATGTGTTCATATCGTATGTTTTTGCTATCTATAGTAAATCACACTTCTATTTCCAAAAGCAAGAACTGTTCTTGTCTTCCAAAATATGGCTCTTTAAAACGATTTATCATGTAATTATTGTAAATTACTAATATAGTTTTAAGCTTTGTGAGATAATACACAGTGTGTTTGTTTGCAGGTTGAAGGTCGTTCGTCTGTGATCGAGACGTTTAAGCAGCTCATGGCTGAAGAAGGTGTGTGGGGTCTCACGAAGGGTCTGTCCGCACGCATCATTTCCTCCTTGCCCACGTCTGTCATGATCGTCATCGGTTACGAGACACTAAAGAGACTCAGTCTGCGTCCTGAACTGGTGGACAGCAGACACTGGTGAAAACACTCACCTGACGCTATACCTCAGCCTTTTAAACAGATGCCTTTTATTATTTTCACATTTTATGAGGACCAGGCAATAAGTGACGCTCAAATGTGAAGATATGTATTTCCTTTCTAGTGGATTTTGTATATTTTGTAACCTTTAATCTGTTCCCGTGAACTCCGGCCCATACTGGTATTTTGTAACGAGACGTCATGGAACTTCTTTTTTGTCTTTTTCGCTTGATATGTGTTTGTTTCAGGTTTAAAAGTGAAAAATACATTGAAATGGTGAATTTGACTCTTGTGAATCTCATGGGGTGCACTTCACTTCATATGACAGGAAGTGAGATCATCACATCTGTTACATGCTAGAAATAAAGATAACATGGCTGCATCTGTCCGAAAGCTTCGGAGGCAAGTCCGAACCCAATGTTAGCTTCACTTCCTGTCTCCTGAGATGCCTATCTGATTTTTGAAGGCAGCATGTATTCTTTGCTGCCTTTTGATATCCCACAATCATTTGCTTTCCATTCTGTGACAGTTGAGCTAAACAAAAAATAAAGATGGCGTCTGAAATTTGCCGTTGGTGGTCAGTTTGTGTGAAAATATTACGTTTTGACCGACGTTTTCCACTTCTGATGTCATTTCTACCGAGAAATTTCTATTTCTATTGTAAATATTTTCTTAGTTATCACCAAAGCTCGCTCTATTTTGCTGTAGATCATTTAACCGTTACGCTGCCTCGTCTGTCCGAAATCAGTTTCGTGAGGTAATGTTACCTTCGCGCGCAACCGCTTTTTCGGACGCTTTTCACACTTGAAACCCTGGGGCATTTTTAATTGAACTGAATATTTAGGTTTTTAGATTTCTCACACTACATGAGTGTGGGCCGGTTCACACAGAACGCGTTTTGCTGTTAAAAACACGAGACGAAGGTCAGTGGAGAGCAAAAAGAGCGCAAATTATTTTTTAAAATGGCGCGTCATGCGCGAGACGCGGCAAAAGACAGGAGAGGAGAGCGCGAAGATGTCCGGCTATTAAAATACATTGAAAAACAATGGAAAAGTAGACCAGTGGAAATGGGAAAATGCGTTCTGTATAAACTGCACCTTATTGTTCTTATTTGCCTATTTACAAGGTTATTAAAGGGCTAGTTCACCCCAAAATGAAAATTCTGTCACTTATTACTCACCCTCATGTTGTTCCACACCCGTAAGACCTTCATTCATCTTCGGAACACAAATTAAGATATTTTTGTTGAAATCCGATAGCTCCGTGAGGCCTTCATAGGGAGCAATGGACATTTCCTCTCTCAAGATCCATTAATGTACTAAAAACATATTTAAATCGGTTCATGTGAGTACAGTGGTTCAATATTAATATTATAAAGCGACAAGAATATTTTTGGTGCGCCAAAAAAAAACAAAATAACGACTTATTTAGTGATTTCAAAACACTGCTTCAGGAAGATTCGGAGCATAATGAATCAGCGTATCGAATCACGATTCGGATCACACGCCAAACCGCTGAAATCACGTGACTTTGGCTCTCCGAACCGCTGATTCGATACACTGATTCATTATGCTCCGATGCTTCCTGAAGCAGTGTTTTGAAATCGGTCATCACTTTAAGTCATTATTTTGTTTTTTGGCGCACCAAAAATATTCTTGTCGCTTTATAATATTAATATTGAACCACTGTACTCACATGAACCGATTTAAATATGTTTAATGGATCTTGAGAGAGGAAATGTCATTGCTGGCTATGCAGGCCTCACGGAGCCATCGGATTTCAACAAAAATATTGTTCCGAAGATTAATGAAGGTCTTACGGGTGTGGAACAACATGAGGGTGAGTAATAAATGACAGAATTTTCATTTTTGGGTGAACTAACCCTTTAACATTGTTTGGTACATTTACTCTCATCTGTTCTGAATATTCTTTATCGCTCGGTTTACATATTTACTGTCATGGTTTGATATTTTTAACCGTTTCCACCAAACGCTTGAATATTGTGTGAAAGTTTCTGTGACTATACAAAGCTCATGAATATTTAATGAGGCAATAATTGACTAAACCTGTTTTTGTAACATTTATGGTTATGGAACTATTAGTGAATAGGGCATTGTTAAAATCTTTAACTATTGATGGAAAAACAATTGGAAAAATCGTGTGAACCCAGGGTTAAATAATGTGTGAAAAGCCTTGTGAGAAAAGTTGGTAATGAATGAAAATTAAGCCTTCTTTGGACTGTCATATTTTGTCTGTTTTTATCATGCCTTGATTTTGACCTTCAGAAAAACTGTGTTGGGGCCAAAGCTTTTACAGTTGAAATGTTTTATAAATGTGCTTCATGTGTTTAAAATAACTATCATAGTGGTTTTTGTCTGTAAGATTGTTTTGTAACTGAATCTGTCACAATCAGGTGTGAATTAAATTAACCGCACAAGAACCGTTTGGGATGTTTTGCTAGTGTAGATCACAAACACTTTATATGGTTCAACAGTCAAGTTCTGCTCTAGATCTTTATATATTATAACTTATTTTTACATGCCTGCTACAATACAGTAAAAAAATAAATTGTTACAATGGTGGTGCAGTAACATTTGGTGGCCTGAAGAGGGCGGAACAGCCATGTTTGCACTCAAGTCATGTTAAAAAAAAGAGCTGGAAATATCAGGAAATTTGAACATTTTGATTTTAAAGTCATAAAATAAGCAATTAAACTCTGAAATGAATATAAATCTCATGCTTTTTACTAAAAATGTCATGGAATGTAATCTGTCAACAAGTGTTTAGAAAAAAAAAAACGTTTATTTGTATCACCATACACAGATGTTGACGTTGCAATGAAACTATGAAATAAAAATATCATTTGCATGCATGCTGTGGTCTTGAGTGGGTGTGGCTATCGGAGCTTCATTTCGGACAGTCATAAATGTGGATGGCTCGGTCATCACCCGCAGAGACGATTTTTGAGCCCGTGGGGTTGTATTTCACACTCCAAACCTGCACACACACATTTGAACATGAACAAGCATGCTTCATCATGCTCTTGAGAAACAAAAACACACTGATCTGCTTACAAACACCCCATAAATGGCCACTTGACTCCAGTTTCAGATGGTTCCTTCATTTTTATATCCTTTCGACAACCCAATTTGAAGTCAGTTTTATTATAGACAGCAACATTACCATTCAAAAGTTTGGGATTCAGTCATATGATCCTTCAGAAATCATTCTAATATGTTGATTTGCTGCTCAGGAAACATTTCTAATCATTATCAATATTGAAAACAGCTTTGCTGCTTAATATTTTTGAGGAAACCATGACGTATTTCCCTCAGGAAAGTTCAAAAGAACAGCATTTATTTGAAAAAGTAATCTTTTGTAACATTTTAAATGTCTTTAAGTGTCACTTTTGATCAATTTTGCTGAATAAAAGTACTAATTTCTTTCAAAAAAATAAAAATTCACGCTGAACCCAAGCGTTTGAGCAGTGTATATGAATGTAACGTCACTCACCTGGTCCTGATGATCAAAGAACGTGTTCACACATGATCTGCTGCTTGTGTCCCACACCTTCACACTCTTATCGGACGAACTGAAAAAGCAACAAACAACAGTTAAGAAACACACAAACTACATTTTGATTCCTAGTTTCCATTCACAAGTGCATCAGCTCTTGCCTGGACACAAAGTGCGTGTCGTCGGGTGAAAAGGCCACGTTCAGCACCCAGGATCCGTGACCGCTGAGTGTCCCGGCCAGGTTAGCGTGCTGCCTGTAAGACACACGCAAACAACAAGAACGTGAGCTTTATATGTGCTTGGAGGTGAAAGCCAAACATAAATCTGCATGTATCCGAACGTACACGTCATAAATCTTGATGTAGCCATCGTCTGACGCGGTTACCAGCAGCTGAGAGTCTGGAGAAAAGGTCAGAGACCTGATAGGCATCGCATGACCTGGAAAAAGAGAGCATCTTAGTTTCATTTGGATACTGTGCCTTTAAGACTTTAATTGTGTAGTATAATCAGTGAAAAAGCAGTACAATACACAAACGCTGCATTTGATCAAAAATACTGTAAAAATAGTACTATTGTGATATGTTACTACAATTTAAAAGGACCGTTTACTTGAATATATTGTAAAATGTAATTTATTCCTGTGATCAAAGCTGAATTTTCAGCATTACTCCAGTCTTCAGTGTCACATGATCCTTCAGAAATCATTCCAATATTATGATTTGATGCTCAGAAAACATTTCTGATTATTATCAATATTGAAAACAGTTGTGTGCTACTTCATATTATTGTGGAAACCAAGATACACTACAATTGAAAAGTTTGGGGTAAGATTTTAAGTTATATATATATATATATATATATATATATTATTATATATGAATATATGAAGCAGCACAACTGTTTTCAACATTGATAATAAAAAGAAATATTTATTGAGCATCAAATCAGCATATCAGAATGATTTCTGAAGGATCATGTGACACTGAAGACTGTAATGATGCTGAAAATTCAGCTTTGATCACAGGAATAAATTAATTTTTAAAACATTAAAATAGAAAAAAAATGCACCCTTGGTGAGCAGAAAGACTTCTTTCAAAAACATTAAAATATATCAATTATCCCAAACTACCCACTGTTAGTGTAATACTATAAAAACTGAAACAGATCTAACATTCAACATTATTTCCAGCTGTACTTGTTGGAGCAAATGAAAGGGATGAGTGAGTGATGGAGCGATGCAGGAAGACAAAGAGGAAAAACGGAGTCGCGCAGTGACGGGAGACGAAGTTTACGGCCCTTGAGGGACGGCCAGAGACGCAAACAGGTTTTTCCACCACATTCACATAACCCATAATCACCCTAAATGACTCTAGCAGACTAACGGACACAACGTCTACAGAACAGACACCCCGCTTTAATAGAGGAAACTAAAGACAGCTTGAATCATGTGGGAGACGATTTTCACCTTCCAGCGTGTGCAGGAGTTTCCCAGTCGCAATATCAAAGATATTAATGATTCCGTCTATTGCACCAGTGGCTAAGTGCTTTCCATCTGGACTCTAGAGACAGAGAAAGAGAGAAAAGGATATAAAAATCAGCATTTTGGACTGTGTAGTTTGTGAAATCAGTTCTTTTTGAACAGAACACCAAAGTAAACTGATACTTGTTTATGTGTTTTCCACAATTTTTGACCCCTAAATTTCCAATATTACTTTAATATATTTCCAGATTTGCAGTGAGTGTGGAAACTTTATGTAAAAATTCAACAAGACAGAAAATTTAACTTTTCAAATAAATGTCTATGGTCGTCTTGTACATTTGATGGATCAGTGCATATTATTCTAAATAATTATAAAAATAATCAGTATGCTTTCAAAGTGAAAATATGATGCATATACTACCGATTTTTAATACTTTTATTCAGCAAGGTTGCATTAATCTAATCAAAAGTGACAGTAAAGACATTTAAAAGGTTAAATGTAAAATTTCAAATAAATGCTGTTTTTTTTACTTTCTATTCATCAAAGAATATTTAAAAAACGTATTACATCTTCCACAAAAATATGAAGCAGCACAACTGTTTCCAACATTGTTAATAATCAGAAATGTTTCTTGAGCAACAAATCATCATATCAGAATGATTTCTGAAGGATCATGTGACAAGTAATGATGCTGAAAATTCAGCTTTGATCACAGGAATAAATTACATTTGAAAATGTATTCAAATAGAAAACTGTTCTTTTAAATTGTTATAATGTTTCACTATATTATTACTCTACCGTGTGTTGAATATAAGTTTTTTTGTTTCACAGAAATAATAAAACATCAGTGTCACTGACTTTAATGCTATCAGTTTATCGTTTTTCACGCAGAATTATTACAGACATTCAAAGATACTTACATAGGCGATGCTCAGAATGAATTTCCCTCTGGTGTCCAGTGAATGCTCCTTTTTCCCGCTTTCCACGCCAAAGATGTTGACCTTCCCTAGATGGCTGCCGGTGGCGATGTATTTGGAGTCAGGAGAAAAGGCGACCGCCCAGGCATCAACTGCAGACGGTAAAGAAAGAGTTCATTATTTCAGTATCATCGAGATACTATAATAATTTTTGTTAATATTTTAAATTAGATTTTATTTTAATATTTTCTGTTTTCATTTTAATTTTAGTTCAGGTTAACACATTTTGTTGTGTTTGTCATTTTTATTAGTTTCTTTATGTGCCCCTATTAAAAGACCCACTGAAGTGTCTTGGAATGCGCAGCATTATTCAATGTGTTGATGTAATTTCAACTGAAACAGGAAGACAGGGCGACATATCGAACAGCCCTGTCCCCTTTTTTAAAAAAATAGCCAATAGCATCTTGTTTGTGTTACAGCTCGCCGAGAGCCGTTAAACTCAGTAAAACCTCTGTTTCCTTTTAATATCTAACCGTTTATCCTCCTAATCTCCGCTATATCACTTTAAAATGCAGCATTCTGTGCAAAATTTAAATGGGTCCGATACCTGTTGTGATCTGAGCCGACTCAAGGATATGATCTGCTCTGATATGCTCGCGCTGCGGCGGTTCACATGATATTAATGTGAAAACGGACTTCATTCGCATCAATGGAAAGCATATTTACAGTCTGAATCGTTCCCTATTGTCTATGTAGAAACTAGTGAATAAATGTGTGAACCGATTTCAGTGTCTGTTGATAGTGTAGGATGTGGCGAGACTTCTGGTTCTAGAAAGCATTTGATTGGACAGAAGGTTTGATAAGAAGCTGATGTGCGATGTGATGTCATGAAAATCCCTGATCCATTTTAGCGGATGTGAGAGACTTATGGTGCGTTCACACCAGACGCGAATGAAGCGTTAAGCATGAGTGATTTACATGTTAGGTCAATGCAAAGACGCGATAGACATCGTGTGGTGCAATTTGCGCGAAGGAGACGGCGCGAATGACGTGATTCGCGCGAATTCAGCGTTTCGGGCATTTGTAAAAAAAAAAAAAAAAAAAATATATATATATATATATATATATATATATATATATATATATATATATATATATATATATATATATATATATATATATATATATATATATATATATAGAGAGAGAGAGAGAGAGAGACTACAAGCTAGCTAAAGCTGGCAAATTGAGCTTATTCGCCGTATTTTGCAACTACTTTCCCACTGACGAGTTGATTTGTTTATTCAGAGGAAGTGTGCAGAAAGAAGTGAAAGAGTCTGAGGGACATATTTAAAGGAGAGCCCTTCCCATGACGCAAATTTGCGTCTGTTGTGAAGTGAATTTCACACACGAATGAAGTGAGTAAACTCAAAATGTTCAAGCGTCCAACTACGAGCGAATAGCACGATTTATTCGCTCAAGTCGCGTCTGGTGTGAACGCCCCATAAGTTATGAAGTCTGAACTAAATTGTAATATACAATATGCTAGTGCAAGTATATAACAATTAGTTCAAACTTTGACCTGTGGAGGGCAGTAATACACTTAGCAGTGTCTACACTGCTGGAATTCAAATAGAGAAGAAGAAGAGAGTTAGTTCAAAATGAGCATTTATGGTTAAAACTTATATAATTTTTTTTTTTTTTTTTTTTATAAAATGAGTGATGGTTTCTCTAGATAAGACCCTTATTTCTCCTCTGGGATCGTGAACGTTTTGAAGCTGCACTGAAACTGTAATTTTGACCTTCAACTGTTTGGGCTCCAGTGAAGTCCACTATATGGAGAAAAATCCTGGAATGTTTTCCTCAAAAACCTTAATTTCTTTTCGACTGAAGAAAGAAAGACATGAACATCTTGGATGACATGGGGGTGAGTAAATTATCAGGAAATTTGTATTTAAAAGTAGACTAATCCTTTAAAGTCTCGCGCATTTAAAATGCCGGACGACACCGCGGAGAAGTTAATCGCTGGAGTCAATCCGCCTTTTCACGGATACTTTAAAGAAAATGGATATATGGAAAACAATTGGTCATACCCTCGAAATATATAGTGAGAAGTTTTAGCGATGAGATCATTATGTCAGGCTATCAAACAGAACATAAATTTACCTCAGATATCGCTAGTTTCGACAACACTGTCTAGCTTCCTTTGAAGCTGAAAAGACATGGCCTGCGTCTCAATGTGCATACTATCCATCCTAAATAGTATGTGACATTAGTAATATTCAATACTATTTAGGGCGGATAGGGTGGTTAGTATGCACATTGGGATGCAGGGAAAGTGTTGTTTTATTCCACTATATACTGACTTCGTCAGCTAAATTCACTGTTAGATTAGATCGATTACACTAGCTACTCACTCGAAACATAGCATGCTGAGGACATCTGCTGGTTAAAGCCGTGTAAACGCAACAAGAACAGTAAAAACATGTTGTACACACTTTGAAACCGCAGACGTTATCGTTCATTGGTGTGAACTCAAATACGGTTATTACAACATCTACTTTGACCCTCAAACACTGCAGTTGTCGCTGAGGCCTGGAAGAGTTCATGTTGTCGAGAAGCTCACCTGGGCCTGCGTCCATGGACTTGATCTGTTTACCAGTCTCCAGGTCCCAGAGCCGAATGTGAGCGTCAAGAGAGCTGGAGGCGGCGATCGCTCCGTTCTGACTGATGTCCACCGACACCACGCCCAGCTGGTGACCCTCTAGCGTCCACTGCAGCTCCAGCTTTTCATCCGACCTGCGAACCATCAGAAAGAGCGCTGTAAGTTCAGATACAAACACAAAAGTCGACACTTCAGTTGCACTTTGTTGTTCATTGATTTACCATTTCCACACTTTTACCAGGTCGTCCAAAGAGCCGGTCACAATGGTTTCTGACCCATCTTTCTCGCTGCGACCCCATGCCGCCGTCCAGATGGCATCTTCATGAGCTGCAGGGGCGAGAACACAAGACTCATATGAAGCCCAAATGTGCTGCCTAGGTAGACAGCTCACTAGATTTTAGGGTTGTAAGTGTGTGTGAACTCACCATGCTCCTGCTTGAATAGTATACTGTACTAAAAACAGAACAATTCACATATTTATAATCATTATTCTGATTATCATACGATAAATGAGACAGAAAACATGCAGATGTGTGTAAATATTCACCTGTGTGCTCATAGTCTTCGTTTCAAAGCCTGTTTGTGATGGAAAAGAGCTCCTATGAGTTTATAAGCGCGTTTGTGATCAGTTTAATGAGTTATTTTGAGTTTACAAACTCACAGATGCTAGCGTATCTTAGCTTATGATTAAATAAACTGCTTCTGTAAGTCCTCGAGATGTCCTGAAGAGGTTTTAGTGCGTCCGCGATCAAGTCAGACAACCCTTAAGATTTGTTACATACCTCTGAAGGAGAATTAAAGCGCTTTGTTAACAATAATAAACACCCGCACTGATACTGACTAGAGAGCCGCCATGACACCTGCGAGCAAAGCACTATGGGAACAGACGCAAGACTCCGCCCACTCTACGGTGCATGTTATATACAATATTATCAAAGTTGATGTTATTACAAAATTAATGGTAAAATATTATTTGAATATTATCAAAGCATCAGTACAAATAACAGATGACAGTAATAAAATAATAATGTCAATATTTGTTAATAAATTAATAATAATATAATAATTCATAAATGTATCTGTTATTTATAAACAAAACAATTAATTGCTAATTGCTAAATGCTAACTATAATACATATATGCAATATTATCAAAGCATCAATGCAAAAAAAAAAAAAAAAACCCAAAACAAAACAGGCAGCATTGATAGTAATAAAATACACATAAAATACAAAACAAATAAATACAAAACTAATATCAGTACAAATAACAGATGCCAGTAATAAAGTAATACCAATATTTAAAATATAAAACATAATAAAATAATAATAAATAATAAATGTATCTGTTATTTATAAATAAATAAATGCTAACTATAATAAATATATACAATATTATAAAAGCATCAATGCAAAAACAGGTAGCAGTGATAGTAATAAAATAATAGTACCAATATTTATAATAAAAATAAATTATAATATAATAAATAATATATATATATATATATATATATATATATATATATATATAAATTAAACAAATAAATACAAAACTAATATCAGTACAAATAACAGATGCCAGTAATAAAATAATAATGTCAATATTTATTAATAAATTAATACTAACATAATAATTCATAAATGTATCTGTTATTTATAAACAAATCAATGAATAAATAAATGCTAACTATAATAAATATATACAATATCATCAAAGCATCAATGCAAAAAACAAAAAACAAACAAACAAACAAACAAACAAAAAAACAGGCAGCACTGACAGTGATAAAATAATAGTACCAATATTTAAAATAAAAGCAAATTATAATAATAAATAATTTATATAATAAACACATAAATACAAAACTAATATCAGTACAAATAGCAGATGCCAGTAATAAAATAATAATGCCAATATTTAAAATATAAAACAAAATAAATAAATAATAAATGTATCTGTTATTTATAAACAAACAAATAAATAAATAAATGCTAACTATAATAAATATACACAATATTATCAAAGCATCAATACAAAAAACAGGTAGCAGTGATAGTAATAAAATAGTAACAATATTTAAAATAAAATATAATATAATAAAAAAATTATATATATATATATATATATATGTGTGTGTGTGTGTGTGTGTATAAATTAAACAAATAAATACAAAACTAATATCAGTACAAATAACAGATGCCAGTAATAAAATAATAATACCAATATTTAAAATAAAAAACAAAATAAAATAATAATAATAATAATAATACATGTATCTTTTATTTATAAACAAACAAACAAACAAACAAACAAACAAATAAATAAATAAATGCTAACTATAATAAATATATACAATATTATCAAAGCATCAATGCAAAAAAACAGGTAAGAAAGGTAAAAACAAATTATATAATATAATAATAAATAATTAATTTATATATAATAAATAAACAAATAAATAAATGCTAAATATATATATATATATATATATATATATATATATATATATATATATATATATATATATAATATCAAAGCATCAATACAAAATACCAGTGAAAGTAATAAAATAATAGTCAAAGTATTTATAATAACATTTATTTAAAATAAATGATAATATATTAAAAGACAACACATTTGTTATTTATAATTAATATCTATAATTTAAATATTAATATAAAAACATTAAAAAACTGTATTGGATTGACCTCTTTTATTGCTTTGTATTCGGTTTCTGACAACAGGATATTTTAAAATGCATATTTGTTCTATTTTTATGTCAAAAGCAATTCCTCCTGCTGCTGCTGCTGTCTTGAGGCACTAAAAGCGAGTCACAAGAGAAAGCATTAGACATTTAAACAGACTAAGTCAAATGAGACTTCTCCCTCCATACTGCAACATTTGATTACAGAAAAGTCAAATCAAAGACCTCTCCTCTGTGTTTGAGAGTTAGACAGAAGGAAGTCCATATGCTGTGTGGGATTTTAGCCCTTTTATGTCTTGAGCACTGAGAGTTTCTCAGCTGATGCCCTTTGAGGTGCAATGTGCCTCACAGAGGGAATTCAGCATCGACTGACCTAGATCTGACTGCGCAAGTGAGAGAGAGAGAGGGGAAGAATGTGCTGCTTTATAGTTTAGAAGAATGAAATATGCTCTATTTTATGGCTCTTAAATGCTTAAATAAGACAGCAGCACTTGAAACAAAAAATGACTTTCCATAAGACCCATGATGTTTAGAATTATTACTGATTTGAATGGCTATAGCAAAGAGAGGTTGAATGTATATCGTCACATTCCAGCGTGACAAGAACTGCCCTGGCCCTCCTTACAAAAGAGTACTGTACCCCGGTACTGAAGGTACTATATCATGTTACTGTTTGATTACCATATTCATATACCATGCTGTATACATAGTAGTCCAAGGTATACCTATAGTATACCATATAGCAGACTCAATCACAAACACAGCTGTCAATCATGATGTTACACCCCGTTTTTATAGCATCAAATAACTAAAACCAGTCTTATTGGAAAAATGAACACTTCAACACTTCGTCTGTGTGATAAGAACTACCTAAACTGACAGAAACAATCTTTGGAAAAAAATGATTTGAAGTTTAACTGGATTTTTTAGTTTGGCTCGTGTCCCGTTTGATTACATGGAGAGGGCGGGGTTTGTGACCCAGGCCTATACTGCATCCAGTCACCAGGGGGCGATCGAAATGCTTTGGCTTCACTTATCAGGACTTGTGCAGCACACTTGGCAGTACTGCCAGCAGAATTGGGCTACTTTAACACTGTTGCCGCAGTTTGTTTTTCACTTCCGCGGGTTGAAGCGACCCCAAATAACATGATACTTAGCCCCTGGAATGCGAATTTTACCGGGGGATCCCCCCTGAAACGTGACTGGGTCAGTTTTGAGTAGCAATTGGGTGGGTTTTGTTGTGAAAACCTGGCAACCCTGAAACTTGGTACGATCTCATGCTTTCGTTTTTGTATGATCTGCTTACACCCCACTGATGGTTAGATTTAGCCGTGGGGTAAGGGGTGGATGTTCATCCTTACATTTTATTTTTTTTAAATCATACATTTCCATACAAATCACATTGTACGAATATGAAATCGCCACCTCATAAAATACATTTGTTCTCTCTTTGGAGCAGGTTGATATATCAGTCCCTTGTATCACATCGCAGACTTGCGCTTTCTCTCTGTGTTGCCAAGTCTGTGGTTTTCCCACAGAATTGGGCTACTTTAAAGGTGCCGTAGAATGTCTTTTTAAAAGATGTAATATAAGTCGAAGGTGTCCCCTGAATGTGTCTGTGAAGTTTCAGCTCAAAATACCCCATAGATATTTTTTTAATTCATTTTTTTAACTGCCTATTTTGGGGCATCATTAACTATGCACCGATTCATGCTGCGGCCCCTTTAATTCCTCACGCTCCCCTCCCCCGGAGCTCGCGCTTGCCTGAAATAGCATAAACACAGTTCACACAGCTAATATAACCCTCAAAATGGATCTTTACAAAGTGTTCGTCATGCAGCATGTCTAATCGTGTAAGTATGGTGTTTATTTGGATGTTTGGATGAGTTTGAGGCTATGATCCATGGCTAACGGCTAATGCTACACTGTTGGAGAGATTTATAAAGAATGAAGTTGTGTTTATGAATTATACAGACTGCAAGTGTTTAAAAATGAAAATAGCGACGACTCTTGTCTCCGCGAATGCAGTAATAAACGATGGTAACTTTAACCACATTTAACAGTACATTAGCAACATGCTAACGAAACATTTAGAAAAACAATTTACAAATATCACTAAAAATATCATGTTATCATGGATCATGTCAGTTATTATCTCTCCATCTGCCATTTTTCGCTATTGTTCTTGCTTGCTTACCTAGTCTGATGATTCAGCTGTGCACAGATCCAGATGTTAATACTGGCTGCCCTTGTCTAATGCCTTGAACATGAGCTGGCATATGCAAATATTGGGGGCGTACATATTAATGATCGTAACAGTCGGTGTTATGTTGAGATTCGCCTGTTCTTCGGAGGTCTTTTAAACAAATGAGATTTACGTAAGAAGGAGGAAACAATGGAGTTTGAGACTCCCTGTATGTCATTTCCATGTACTGAACTCTTGTTATTCAACTATGCCGAGGTAAATTCAATTTTTGATTCTAGGGCACCTTTAACACTGCATTCACACGGGGCATCGGTGTTAACGTTTCTCGTTTACTTTGAATGGGTGACGTCATGTGTTGCCGAACTGAATTGTGGGTTCCGTCGCATCGCTTCACTCGCATTGCAAGCGGCAGAAGTTGAAGAAACACACTGGACTAGTTTTGAGGAGCAATTTTGGATTTTGTTGTGGAAACCTGGCAACCCTGCATTTCATACAAACGCAACAGTTGCCGCAAATTTGTATGAATTTGTACAATCTTATTTTCATTTTTCGTATGACGCGCTTACGCCCCTCTGTCGGTTATCTTTAGCTGTGGGATTAGGGTGGATCTTTATCCTTACATTTAAAAAAAATAATCATACATTTCCATACAAATCACATTGTACGAATACGAAATCGCCACCTCGTAAATACATTTGTTCTCTCTTCGGAACGGGTTGATATATCAGTCCCTTGTATCACATCGCAGACTAGCGCTTTCTCTCAGTGTTGCCAAGTCCTCGGTTTTCCTGCAGAATTGGGATATTTTAACACTTTTGCCGCGGGTTATTTTTCATGTCCGCATGTTGAGGCGACCACAAATAACATGATATTTAGCCTCTGGAATGCAAATTTTACCAGGGAAACCCCACCAAAAACGTGGATTTTACCCCCCAGAATGTGATTTTTACTGGGAGAGCCCCGCCTGAAACACATTGGACTAGTTTTGAGTAGCAATTGGGTGGGTTTTGTTGTGAAAACCTGGCAACCCTGCATTTCATTAGCTTTAGCCATGGGGTTAGGGGTGGATCATCATCCTTATGATTTATTTTTGAAAATCATATGTTTCCATACAAACCATGTCGTATGAATTTGTACAAAATCGTCACCTCATAAAATAGTTTTGTTTTCTCTTGACATCGGTTGCTATATCGGTCCGTTTGTCCTGATTGTTTCTGGCACTGTTTTCATGTCTCTCAGTTACTAGTTGTTTGTAGGCCTAAATGTGAATATTTCCTCAGAGGACTTTAGTACTAATATTACTGTAATAATATTGTTGTAGTGTTCATCTTGTTGCAGGGGAGATTGTACATTTTAATGGACTATTTGTCTTAGCGGAGGCTTTAAGAAAATATGCAAGTCATTTGAATTATAATTATTTGAACTTAAATTAATATTTCATATCCAAACTTGTTGAGCATAATTTCTAAAATACTGGGCATACTTGACCTCAACCACAAAACATTTTGAGTTAAAATAAAATTAATTTACATTAGAGCTCCATTAAATGCTCAAACTCAATAATCTGTTTTCCATTTATATATAGTGGTTAATGGGCCTGTGTCCATCTTTCTTTTCTCTCCACTTTTAATTACTTTTAGCTCATTTTTTGCTCTCAGAAAATACACTCAACTAAATTTACCATCCGTTTTTAGCTGTAATTAGTGCTTAATTTTATCATGTTTTTGCGATTGCTCAAACCAGTGCATTTTCTCAGCAAAACAGCACGTTCTGTTTCTCAAAATGAAGCAAAATGTAGAAGCTGTTTGTCTCGAGATGCATTGTACTAAGAAAGCATTTAATGTGCCTTCTGGAAACCAGTTAGCGTTTAAGAGGTTGTGGAGTTCATTTGTGTCCATCTTCAGGAAGAAAAGCTCAGCGTGCGGCGTCAGTGCGAGCTCTCGAAGGTTCTCAGACTGCATCTGAAAAATGACTGCTCCTGGTTTCTCATGGCTTAATACACTGAAAGAAACGTCACCAGAGGGAGAAATGAGTAAGGCAGCCTTTTCACGGCCACTGGAGTGTTTATATGTGGGAACTGTGTTTTCGTTCAAGTACTTTAGAGGGCAGGAAACTGTAGAATTGCAATACAAAGACCTTCATGCTGGACCAAGCACAAAGCTTGTGTCCAAACCTAATTAAGACCTTGTACAGAAAGTATTTTGTCATCATGAAGGACTGTAGCTGTGCTTTAGTCTGGCGAACATAATGAGATGCATGGCGTCCGAGAATTGGTCTAATTTTGCTTTCTGAAATACTTGATTCTGATTGGTCAGTCACAGCATTCTGCGGTCAAATATTTTTGTAGTGCAAGTTTCAGGTTTCTCCTAGCAAGAGTAATTGTTTTGTACATTGCAGCAGATTTTTTTGTAATATATATTGTCTTATCGGAGGCTTAATATGCAACTAAAATATAAAATTATTTAAATTCAAACTTTCTTTTTTAAATTTGTTGAGTAGCTGTGTAATATGCTACATGAGTTAGCCGGTCATTAATCGCAAAAAATAAACCCGTTACATACTGACTGACATTTGTGTCACATGTTGTAGTTCTGCTTTAGAGGGCATCAAAAACCAGCATAATTTATATTAATATTATGGATCATTGACCTCAACCACAAAACATTTTAGTTAATGTCTCCCCTAGCACTCCATGCTCTTGTTCTTCGCACATAATAAAACAATTTCAACTCAAATTAATATTTTGTGTCCCAAAAAAAAAAAAAAAAAAAAAAAAAAATATATATATATATATATATATATATATATATATATATGTATGTGTGTGTTAAAATAATGAAAATTATGTTTTCATTATTTTTTAAAAATAATTTTTTGCAAAGAAAAAAAATAAAAATGTTTGAACATTTTGTGATCAATGTAAAATTGATAAAAAGGCAACTGATAATTTCTAATATATATATATATATATATATATATATATATATATATACACACACACACACACACATATTAGGGGTGTAACAATTTATCATTTCACAATATATCGCAATACAAAAATGCAACAATATTGTATCATGGATATTGATAATATATATTGTGTATAGTTTACGCAAAATGAAAATTATTGTGCAAGGAAGTTTACAGTTTTAGTATCAGTACTACATTAAATAATATGAATATAATATAATAATGCGAGTCCTTTGTATATAATTTATATAATTATCAGGACTCACAAATATAATTTGTGAGTCCTGATAATGCCAAATGTCTTATGTTACCAGTAAAAAGTGGCCTTCATTATTTGAAAGGGTCATGAAACTACAGAACACATTTTTTGAGCTTTGAACAGATATGAATAGGCTGCACACCATTGAAAACACTAAAGGTACTCAATTTTATTCATAAGTTGAAATTAGTTATTTTTGCAAAAGTGATTTCTATCTTCCGGTTTTAAAAGAAAAGTCGGATAATACTGGCAAGATCCGGAGTGCTGATTGGCTCCAGTATGGGCTGGTCAAACATTTTGACGTCAACAACAGTTCTCTGCATTTATTCATGACAAAAAGCACATTTTCACAAAGTTTTCCAGCTCAGAGGTCCTGTGCAGTGGGTTACCAGGACCAAGTCCAAGCCGATTCATTTCCACTCCCAATGTAATACCAAATTTAGCATTTTAATAAACAGTACATTTTTTGTTATCCTTTTACCATAAGTGTTGGAGTATCGCAATAATATCATATCGCGAGTTCAGTATCGTGATATGTACCGAATCGTGACATGAGGGTAGGCATGTGATGGTATCAAATTTTCATGTTGCCATTAATTGCTGAAGCTTTTATCACGATATACGGTATTATCACAATATTGAAATAAGTTGCAAAAAAAAAAGTGTTGTCAGTATAGTAGAACTCTTTTTCTTTTAACAAAAAGAACTCTGAATGTTTAAATACAATAATACAATACACAAAAAATATATAAAGTACAATTTTCAAACAGATTAAAGTGCAAATGAATTAGGCTATAAAGGTAACACTTTACAATAAGGTCTCATTATTTAATGCATTAACTAAGATTGAGCAATAGTTAAATTTGTTACAGAAAGTATTATTTTCCGGGGTAACCGCTGCATTTCTGCTGTTAAAGTTGCAAATGGAACAGATGCAGCGACAAATCTTTTCTTCTATATTGTGATTTACTTTTGAGCAAAACGGACTATCAAAACAGAAACTATAACGTCATGTGCACTGTAAAAAATGACCGTGATTTTAACAGTAAAAGACTGTAAAAATGCTGCGGTGAAAAACTGTCAATTGGTTTACAGAAAGTTTCCGTACTATATATACGGTGAATAACTGTAATAGATCTAACGGTACATTTAATGTAATTTTACGGTAAAATACCATTAAATTCACAGTTTTTGGAAGTGAAAAATAACAATTCATTGTAAAATTTACAGTGAAAAACCGTAAATTGACATTCCCACAATTCCCTGCGTGACACTTCACATTTGATATATTTTCGTTGAAATAACTCTGTTTCTTCTTAGTTTTTCTGATTTTTTTCTAATCAGTTATGTACATTAGGGTTTTATGTTACATCTAATGTTGTTAAATTAACGTTTATTGCATTTTTAAAATTTCATGCATGTTACCATGATGGTGTTTAGTGTGTGTGTGTGTGAATGACACTGTGTGCTCCTTCTATATATTAGTGTTGTCCTCCTCAGCTTTTGTGGAAAAGCTGCTTGTGATGGACTTTGATTCATCATGTGACTCTTATCACCACTGTGTTTGGTGACTGTCAGTGTATTATAAAGGTACAAAACACAAAACAGATATTAGTACTTCATTAGGTTGGTAAATTAACATTATATCAGTTAATGAAATACGTTATTTTACCGTAAATTTAACAGATTTTTTTTTTACGTTGCTACTGTATTTTTTACGGTAAAGTTCTGGCAACCACAGCTGCCGGTTTTTTACCGTAAATTTTACTGGGACTTTTTTTTACAGTGTGGGGACCCATCGATTCTTGATTGAATGGAGGTGGATCTGAATGCGAGCTCACGGTCGATAGTAAGAAAGGGTCGGAGTTTAAGTGGACTAAATGACTGGAAAAGTCCAGCATTTGTCACCAGGGAAAATTTTGTTTTTTATGAGCTCCAAAAAAAAAAAAAAGAAAGGAAATCTACCAGTGCAGTAAGACAAAATACCCCATATTTTGTACATAATACCACTTAATATTAAAGATACATAAACATAAATTCTTCTCAAAGAAATTTAACATGTTTTAAGGTATTTTAACTGGAAAATAAGACAAAAATACTCTCAAAGCATATGATTTTTTTGCAGCGAAGTCAAACTTTGGCATAATATCAACTGGCTCAATAAAGCTCCAGACTGACTGATACGAATCTGAATTTGCATTGCAGTCGGACAACCTTGTGATTTTCCCAAGTGCTTCCAGCCTGGAAGCCTGTCACCTGCACTGAGGCGCCTCTACACAAACACAAGTGTTAAAAATCACAGTTGAGTGCGTGTCACGGATCACCGGACACATTAGGACGGGAATACAGCGATGCATCCTGTACCGAAACCACGGGCACACCCACAACTGCTGAGGGATGAGAGGGAAACATTAGTGGATGGTTTTGTGGCTGATGCTGGAACAGGTTGCTTGATGCTGCAGTCTGAACGGTGAGACGGCAGCACTGCCAGTGGGCGGGAGATAGACGGAGAGAGAGACGGTTGAGGCGAGAGGGGAGGGACAGGGAGAGTGAGAACATAAGACAGAAAGGCAACGGACGATCACAAAGAGAGTAGAAAAGGAGAACAAGTGCAGAGAGGGACCAGAGGAGAAGACAGAGCAGGACAATCCGAAGCTCAAAATGCCTCCCAACTTCGCCGGCACCTGGAAAATGAAGAGCAGTGAGAATTTCGATGAACTTCTGAAAGCTCTTGGTAATATTGCATTTCATCTGTTTAGCTGAGCATCACGTTGGCTCCAGGCGTTCACGTTAGAACATCTCCAGAGATGTTTCAGACTAGATTCGGCTCCCGAGGAGATGTTATCATACGCTAGACTGCGAGAGGGCTGATTATTCACATTTATCACGATGGGCGATGTGGGTAAAGTGGGTCACATGGTCGTTAAAGTTAACTGAGGGCTTTGTGTTTGGTATATTCACTTCAGGGATTTGTTTCACTGTGAGACAGGAAGGTCTCAGAACGGTTTGGGAAGACTCTGGGTGTGACAGATTTGACATTTATGCCTTTGGCAGATGCTTTAAGGAATGTGTTATATCCATATGTGTGTTCAAACCCATTGTGGTGGCGTTGCGAACACTTTTACCAGTTGAGCTACAGGAAGAATTTAATTCCTTTTTCAAAGCTCAGGACATTTAATGGTGGTCATTGAAGTATTAACTTTGTCTCAAAACTGTGTAACAATTTTAATATATTTTTTTATATAATATTATAATATTTTTAATATTAATATTTTTTTACTTTTTTTTTTTTTTCAAGTTAGCTTTATTTTATTTCAGTTTCAGTTTTAATTTAAAAATGTTAGTTTTTTAACTTATTTTCAATTTCAGTTATTTTCCAAGGCAATATTTCTAAGTTTATAATTAAGTAAAAAATGTATATATATATATATATATATATATATATATATATATATATATATATATATATATATATATATATATATATATATATATATATAAAAAATGTAAAAATGTACATAATTATTTTAATTATGTATTGTAGGCCTATGTATATAAAATGTTATAATTTTGTATATAATTCAAAATTATAAAAATTGTTAAAATATTTATATTTACTATAATTTATTAATAAATAATTGTATGTATGTATGTGTATATATATAAAATTACGATTTATAATTAAATTAGTTTATTATCAATATTTAGATATTATATTATAATAATTGACAAAATATTTATATTGTATTTTATTTCAGCTTTATTTCATCTAACAAAAAGGATTTTAATGGTTTTATTTTTAGTTTGCAATAAAACATTGTCCAAAAAAGTCACAAATAAAAAAAGATTCACATACAGAAAAATTATAAAGAAAAATGAAAATTTCCTAATTTCAGTTAGTTTCCAAGGCAATATTGCTGATTTTCATTAACATTTTTAAAAAAAAAGTTTATAATTAATATTTATTTTTCTTTATATAATAATAATATATGACAAAATATTTGTTTTATTTTATTTCAGCTTTATTTCATTTAACAAAAAAGATTTTAATGGTTTTAGTTTTCATTCGCAATGAAACACTGTCTCAAAAATAGTCACAAATAATAATAATAATAATAATAAAAATAAAATGAAAAATGCAGCTCAGATCATTCGGTCTTTGATCAGATCTCTGACTTTTCAGTCATAAGAGAGGACAAATTTTCTTAAGCAAAAAGTCTCCTTTTTCTCCCAAGGAGAGCAAATGCAGATTTTAAAAATGATCTCTTACCAATTCGCAGGTTTAAAATTGAGCCGTCACACTATTTTATGAGATCATGCATGGATTTGATTTTGCATAAAGCTGCATAACAGTGTTTTTTGGATGCAAACTGCTGTTAATGTGGTAAATTCTCACAGATGTTGCTGGTTTTAAACCCCAAAGGCTGAATCCCTCTGAGGTGGGTACGGGAATGAGCCGAGGAACACCCAGAATGAGAAAAACCATTTTCAGAAGTAGAAAAGATGAACTCGCTCAACCCGCTCACGTCTTTCTGTAAAAAAAAAAAAAAAAACAGTGCTATGGTCCAAACCAGAACAAAATCTTTTCAAACACTCCCAGAATTCCTCAGATTCATCCTGAGGGATCCTCCAGCATTTGTGGAGTTTTGCATGGCAGAGAACTGAAACAAACTCGACTGAGGACATTATAATTTAAGAGAACAGCAAGCCTGGAATTATGTTAAATTAGAATAAAGGCTAAAACAACAGAACATTTTCTTAGTATTTCTGCCTCAAAAGCGTTCTCATTCCTTCCAACTTTACAATTTGCATATTTTACACATTGCATTTCATCAGTGATGGGAAAGTACATTTTATACATGCAAGACAGTGTGTTAAACTACACTATAAATCAAAAAAATATTCTTGATGTAACTTTGTTGTGTATTGTGCATGTTGGTCATTTCATTAATATAATTTAATCACCTTAAAAACTGTTCATCCCAGGTGTGAACGCGATGCTCCGGAAAGTGGCCGGTGCTGCTGCAGCCAAACCGCACGTGGAGATCCGACAGGACGGAGAGCAGTTCTACATCAAGACCTCCACCTCCGTACGCACCACTGAAATCAACTTCCGTATCGGAGAAGAGTTTGACGAGGAGACGGTGGATGGCAGGAAATGCAAGGTGAGTCACGTCAATGGCTGACATCACCGGCGTGTGCAGATTCAGAAACGAAACACTGACCTGCTGAGCTTCACAAGGGCCAGTTAAGCCCCTAAAGCCACCTACAGGCCTGGGAACACACAAACAACCGTCATTCGATGACTCTAGGACAGATTTACAGATGGATACAGCTCAACAGTAGAGATGAGTAATAATGAAACCCCGCTCAATCTCTCCATATAGGAAAATTAGCATCAAGGAGCAGTTGAGCTCGAGTTAGGCTTGCATCATTTTCGATCTTACCCATATCAATGAAAAAGTGATTTCTTTTCATAAAATTTCTTTGGTTACATTTTTTTCAAAATATATATTGTACATATTGTAGGTATATATATATATATATATATATATATATATATATATAATGTTATAATTTTATTATTTGTATATAATTCAAAATATTGGTTAAAATATTTATATTTTCAATAATGTATTAATAAATAAATATATATATATATGTGTGTGTGTAATTGTAATGCATATAAAACTTGTAATATATTCTCATTTAGCATTATAAATGTATACTATTATAAATAAAATATTCTTACTATAATATCTATCTATCTATCTATGTCCATTAGTTTATTAATAAATAAATGTGATAAATGTCTATATAACTGTTATGCATTCCAAATTTGGAATTTATATATATTTAAGTTTTAGCCAGTTGTTTAGATGTATTTGTAAACTAAAATATTTAATTTTTTTCTTTTTTCTAATTCATCCTCTTAGCCTTTAAATGGTTACTGTCACAGATTTTGACCCAGGAGTTTGATTGACAGGCGATCTAACCAATCATAACACCAAATCCGCCATTTTGTCCGACAAAGCAGTCAGGTAGATTAACGTCGGTGGTCTTGAACTTGAGAAATGGTGTGTATTGACGTCTTTCCACAGTTGAAACAACATTCCTTCTGATGTTCATTCATGTTTATTTAATGCCACAGGCACTACAGCGATCTGTCAAGACATATTAAAGAGCCACAAAATGGTATTTATTGTTTAACCCTTTCTTACGCAAGTTTAAAATATTCTGGCTGACCCCCCAGAATATATTCTGGCTGACCCCCCCAGAGTGAGTTTTAGTTTTTTAAGGCGACCGTTATTTAGAATGTATCACTTTATGGTTTCCATGGTGACGCGTCATCGCTTGTTACGTGACACACCGCAGCGCTGTATGACTGATCTGCTTTCATTTAATTTTTCCTTTTTTATTCAAATTATTCACAAATTTGTTAACTATAGCATGAAATATCTAATATTCTGATTGCCAAATATGTGTAAGTGGATGTGTTTTGCTGTTTAAACACCTTTATAACGATCATGTTAGTTGAGCCATATATGCGCTATGGACGCCGCCATGTTAGTTTGCGCCGCACAGAGAATCGGATCTGTTGGATTTACAACATGTTAATTTATCCACTTCTCCCGAAATACATGAAAGTAAGTGAGTCAGTGAACTGGGGAACAATAGAGTAAGCTTTAAAGTTACTTTCACAATGTGTATCTGTTATGAATAAAATGTGTCGTCTAATTATAATGGAAAGGGTTGTTATTTCCGCTTCTATAGACATCATTGTGTTTTTTACAAACTCTAAATATATTGTTTTGTTAGTACTCATGTGTATTTAAATGTCTGAAACCTAAAATAAACATTATTTGGTTGAAAACACTGAGAGCGGCATGGCTTGTCGGACACAACAACAGTAACTAAACTTTGCCAACGGTTAATAGGGGTTATTCGCAATCTAACTTCCGTATTCTGTAAAACAGATCAGATTGCTTCTGGTTTAGGTCTTTTGTATGTGCTTCAATTGCTGTTTTATTCAAGATAACCTAAAAGGAGCGAGCAAAGATGAGCATAACTGATGTCCCCCGCATATGCAGATTGATATTTAAAAGCTTTTTTCATTTTTCTTCTTCACACTAACGTTTAGATATTTAATAGAATAAAACACATATAACAATGTGAACTAGGTAGTTTCACTGATTACCTTAAAAGTCCGTAGATATGCCATCAGTTCATACTGCTGTTCTCTGACAAGCGGATGCAATGAGACCAGTTTTCCGGTTTGGTCATGTGACGTTTGACATATACCCTATTGCTATAGCATTACTTAATGAAGGTTGAAATGGCTCCCAGCATCCAAATTTCTCATGATCCCACAATCATGAAAACCAATCAGTGCAGTTTTTAAAGGTTAGCGAAGGATAGTTAGAAAATACAGCTAGTTTAAAATACAGTTGAGTTGTATTTGGTTTTCTGATTGAAAATTAGTTAAAAATGACACAATTACATTGTCTGCAGTGTTTTTATGGTGCGAAAAAAATTAATAGACGTCCCTTATAAATGTAATCAAGTAAACTTGTGTTGCAACATTGTGATTCACTTCAGAGAATTCTCTGAAATGGCTATAGAGAAAATGAATGGGTAAAAAACACTTCAGAGAAAAAAATCTACCACCGTTGAGCACAGCATGCACCTAAATACTGGTAATGGACACCGCTGTTTTTCGGATAACTTCTCTGGACATCTCGGACTCTGATTTCAGATGATACACGCGCAGACACGTTTATGTAGATTTACATTAGATCACTTCGCATCCATCAGGACAAATTAGCCACTAATGTGAGCATCAATTTCCTCAGCATGAGTTTGTCCATCCACTCTAATTTCCCTTCAGATGAATATTAATGTCTCTATATCGTCTTAATCGTGTCTTCAGATGATTTGCAGAGGTGCAGTTTTAATTCCACCCAGTAACCTGAACAGATCTCGTGATATTTCCATTCACGTTCAACAAAAGCCATCCGACACAATAAAATCCAGAACCTCGTCCATAAAAACATGAAGCAAAACCCTTATATTTTATTTCACTGACCTTAACAATGTCATCTCACCAAGCAAAATGATGGCGTCATCAAACTGTGAGAAATCTAAACCTGATGGTTTCAGACTGCAAAGCTCAGCAGAAAGTGGGTTTCAACAACTATGGGGTGTTTTTTTCAAAAATGATTGTAGACGAGCAGGAGAATCGCTAGTTACAATCGGATGTAAAAATGTCACATTGCTAGCTACTCCGCATTTTTAGGCATTACAGTCACCTATGTAATTCCCAGAAATTCTGTCGATGTAGGTTTTGAAACACAGCTCCAATATTAAGTTTGTTAGTCTTCAAAAGAACAGCATATTGAATCAAAGGATGTGGAATAATCAGAATGATCGATTCCCAAGAAATGCTGTCTTAACTTTGAGAATCCTCTCTCATGGAAATTGCTTTGTTGTAAGAGAGATGTAGCGAAAGGACGGGCGTATAGACAGGGATTTGACCTCATTTTGTTCTGGAACAGACAGCAGTGGGAGGGGGATTATTTGGGAGTCTTGCAGCCCCTGAGAGTCACGTAACTGTCTGTCTCAGATTATGTGAGCGGAGACATCTTAAAGTGTGTGTTCTGCGTTTAGATGTGTGTCTTTCTGACCTACCAATACTTTTGGCGGCAAAATAGCTGAAAATGTCCCCAAAAGTTGGGAAGGGTTGGACCATTGTGGATTAAGCCCAGCTTGAAAATAGATTACACTCTTAAAAATAATGGTTCTTTATTTGCATCTGTTTCCTTGTAGAACCTTTAACATTCATAGAACCTTTCAAACGCACAAAAGGTTCTTTAGAATTTTTAAAATGGTTCTTTTTGAAGGGTTCTTTGGAAACCCAAAATGTCCCTCTATGGCTTTGCTGTGAAAACACTCTTTATTTTTTAAGAGTGTAATAAAGGGACAAAATGAGGGGTTAAGCTATAGAAAATATAATTAGCTTAGTGTTGAACAATAGAAGTCAATGTAAAGTCTCCATCGTGATATAAAAACAAATGTGTATGTAAGATGGAAGCCCTTTTCCACCACACCAATCGAGTCAAAACTACGGAAGAGGATTAGGGCCAAGCAATAATAAAAAAATAAAACCATCTCGAGATTAAAGTTGTTAAATTTCGAGAAAAAACTCGTTAAATTGCGAGAAAAAAGTCAAGATAAAATGTTGAGAATAAACTCATTAAATTACGAGAAAAAACTCGTTAAATTACGAGAAAAAAGTCAAGATAAAATGTTGAGAATAAACTCGTTAAATTACGAGAAAAAACTTGTTAAATTACGAGAAAAAAGTCAAGATAAAATGTTGAGAATAAACTCGTTAAATTACGAGAAAAAACTCGTTAAATTTCGAGAAAAAAGTCGAAATAAAATGTTGAGAATAAACTCGTTAAATTATGAGGAAAATGTCGTTAAATTTCGAGAAAAAAGTCGAGATAAAATGTTGAGAATAAAGTCGTTAAATTTCGAGAAAAAAGTCGAGATAAAATGTTGAGAATAAAGTAATTAAATTATGATAAAAAAGTTGTTAAATTACGAGAACAAATTCGTTAAATTACTAATTTTAATGACTTTATTCTCATAATTTAATGACTTTATTCTCAACATTTTATCTCGACTTTTTTCTCGAAATTTAACGACATTTTTCTCATAATTTAACGAATTTGTTCTCGTAATTTAACGATTTTTTTCTCGTAATTTAATGAGTTTATTCTCAAGATGGTTTTATTTTTTTATTATTGCTTGGCCCTAATCCTCTTCCGTACAAAACGATGACTTAAGAAGTTAAAATTATGACTTAAAAGTCATAATTATGACATAAAAGATTTATATTATGACAGTCGTAATTATGACATACTAAGTCGAAATTATGGTTTGAGTCATTATAAGTCATAATTTCAACTTTTTCTTATAATTATGACTTTTAAAGTCTGCATTTCGACATCTAACCTCATAATAATAAGTTAGTATGTCATAATTTCAACTTTTTATGTCATATTTATGACTTAACAGAACATGATTTTTTTTTTTCTTATGTGGCGGCAATGAGCTTCCATACAGTGCTGTCTCCTGCTGGGCACATTATTACTGAGAGCACTAGATCAGATCCCCGCAGGTCCGACTCACACCCCATCTGCACTGCAAACGGATGAAGTAACATGCCAAACTACAATGCAATGCATTATCAAAGCTGTGAGCCCTTCACATGCAATGCAGACAGCTTTGTTACTTATAACGGAACCATTCAGGGATCTTCATACTGGCTTTTGTAACCACAAAGCGACCACAAGTCATTCCAGTAAGAGTTGGCGATATGAAGCAACTAGCTTTTGATTGAATTATAGGCTATATCAATACCTTAAATTACAATAGTTGGAACAGTGCAACAGTTGCGTCGCTTCACTACCATTCATAAACCCTCTCCTGTGGCCTCATGGGATAGTCACGAAGTAATCCAGCCGTTCGCCAGGCCGGTTGCTATAGAGACAGACCTCTCACCTGCCACAGGGCAGAAGGCTGAGAATAAAAATGATCGTCAGTGAGAGAGACGGAGAGAAAAGATGGGTGGCCATGCTAATCTTCTCCTGGAGCTTTTGGAGAGACTATTCCACTCGTTTTCTTTACTTTGCCACTTTATTGTTCAGATCCTGTCTAAGATGCAGATGTTTGACTATGCAAATGTACAGTTATTTGTCATGCCAATAAAGCAAATTAAACTGAAAAAAAGAGAGTTTGTGTATTGTGCTCTGATTCATTTCAGTGGAGGGCTTTATGATTTAGTCGCCTAAACATACACATTTATGCATTTGGAAGATGCTTATATCCACAGTGCATTCAAAGTATAATCTGCATTTGATCAGCATGTGCATTTCCAAGGAATTAAACCCATTATTTTGGTGTTGCAAGCGCAATGCTGTTCAAGTTGAGCTAAATGCAATTAAAATTGCAAAAGGGTGGAAAAAAAGTGTCCCTTTTTCATCCTCACCCCATCCCAAAGTCATCACGGCCACCATATATAGACGATGAAAGGGTCATGTGCTGCCCCAAAGATTCAGATTAGTGGTCAATCATCACTATGGGTTTTTCAGTGCCAGATTATTAAACTTTTACTTCGGTTAAACTTCATTAAACAGCAGTGGATTTCTTCATTGTGTTTTACTCGGCGTCCTGGTTAATGCATCGTATTATTGATTGTTACCGAAGATGTGTGTGTGTGTGTGTGTCCCTGCTGTCAGAGTTTTTGTTAGTCTAGGCGAGACAAATGAGTGTGTCAGGACGCTGTACACTGTCTCATTTTAAAAGGATTTCAGATCAAGCTGCATAAATTAGTTTAAAGACAGTGCCTGAGGCCAGAGAGAGACAGAGAGAGAGAGAGAGAGAGAGAGAGAGAGAGAGAGAGAGAGAGAGAGAGAGAGAGAGAGAGAGAGAGAGAGAGAGAGAGAGAGAGACAGGCACAGAGAGCTGATATGAACAGAGTCTGATTGCTGATGTTGTTTTGCTGCAGTTCTCTGACACGTTTCATTTATCTGCTGCCTTCCATTATACACGCCCAAACCATTGACTTATATTGTTTTACATTTAATTTATTTAATATTTATATTATATATTTATTTATATTATTAATATTAATATTTATTAATAAAAATTAGTGCTGTCAAATTGATTAATCGCATCTAACTCTCTCTCTCTCTCTCTATATATATATACACACATAAATACATACATATATATATATAAATATATAAACATTTATGTTAAAGGATTAGTTCACTTTTAAATTAAATTTTCCTGATAATTTACTCACCCCCATGTCATCCAAGATGTTCATGTCTTTCTTTCTTCAGTCGAAAAGAAATTAAGGTTTTTGATGAAAACATTTCAGGATTTTTCTCCTTATAGCGGACTTCAATGGCCTATAAACAAATGATCGCCTTCCACTTAGAAGGTGATCATTTGTTTATATAAAGCATATACATTTACATTTTTTTTCAAAAATGACAGATCGTTTCATTAGATAAGACTCTTATTCCTCATCTGGTATCATTTAAAGCCCTTTGAAGCTGCACTGAAACTGTAATTTTGACCTTCAACCGTTTGGAGGCCATTGAAGTCCACTATAAGGAGAATAATCCTGGAATGTTTTCATCAAAAAGCTTCATTTCTTTTCGACTGAAGAAAGAAAGACATGGACATCTTGGATGACATGGGGGTGAGTAATTTATCAGGAAAATTTTATCTAAAAGTGAACTAATCCTTTAATGAAACAGACGTAGGCCGGTAAAAGCTGTGCATGTAAACCTCACTCTCCTGATCTCAAGAGGCGCTCTAGCAACTGTTGTTAGAAACTGCGATCTTTAGCCTCCTTGAGACCCGGGTTTGAGTCCCGCTTAGAGCGGGCAGTTCCAACAGGAGGGGTTACATTAATTACGATTAATAGATTTGACAGCACTAATAACAATATACATTGCAAACAATATTATATTTATATTATTCATTTAAAATTGAATTCAATTCTACTTTTTAAAATAAAAATAAAATAAAAATAAAAAAAAAAGCTATTTTATTTTCAAATTGTTTTTGGATGTCCCCAAACTAACTATAATTTAATTTTAATTTATCTATAGTTAAATTTAAAGACTTTAAATGAATAATTTACTCAAAGAAAAAAAGAATTTCTGAAGAAAATAATTCTTTTGAGTCAAATCAATGAATCGGTTGATCCGATTCACAAAATCAGTGCGAATGATTCATTTAGGAATCAATCTGTTTTTGAATGTGGTTAACAGGTCACTGGATGGATTATAAGTTAATATCAAATTGACAGATAATAACAATGAAATTTCGATCTGCAGAGTTTGGCCACATGGGAGACAGAGAATAAAATGTACTGCAAACAGACGCTGGTGGATCGAGACGGACCCGTTACGTACTGGAGTAGAGAGCTGCGCGGAGACGAACTGATCCTGGTGAGAGACTCACAAACACACCGTATCATCGCTAAACACTGTATTGTTCAGATGTTGCTCTTCTACAGACTTCTCCATTACATTTCACTTAAGTATCAGGTTTGTTACAGAAAAAAGGGACTAAATCTTGACTGAAACATTTCTCACATCTTTGTCTATTTGGACCTAAAGGAAGATTGTAAAGGAAGAGATTGTTTCTGGTGTTCACTTCTCCAGACAGAAGGAGCTGGATGATGTTACAGCCTCCACGGCTGAATATGGTTGATCTTATGAGAGATTTTATGACTTCAGACAGGAAACAGCCTATATGGATTTATTTTCCATATAGCTTAACATTAAGACAGAGAGAGAGAGAGAGAGATGGTGGGTGTGAGATGTTTAATGGAGCAAATCGATCAAGCTGCTTTTCCTACTTCAGTCTCATGTGACTCGCACTCTGGGTGTCCTTTACAGACAGTTTTGGCCACCAAAAGGTTCAAAATAGGGCCTAAAACATTTTTTTTTTCAATGGTCAGAAAAAGGTGCTTCAGAAAATTTGGATTTTCATTCTAGTGGGTCAAACTAAATTTTATATGAGCTGTTTTATTTACCATTTATTATGCAGTTTGTTATCCTGTTACCAAAATTTGGTAAAAATTATTTATATTCTAGCAATAAAATATATATATATATATATTTATTATTATTATGAAAAATTAAATAGACATAATGTATATAAAAAAACATGACTGGAATAAACTTTTTTTAAAATATAATACAAAAATTCAAAAAACGTTTTTCTTGCAATAACTTATTTTATTGCCCATTTTAGTATTTTATTTTATTGCATAGTATATTATAAGTATAGTATATTTTAAATATTTTATTGTTACGCTTTTCCTAGACTTTTAATTTTAAATAAATCCATTCTAAAAGTATTTTAAATTATTAAAAATTATTATACATACATAATTAATATACTGTAAGCTACTGTTCAAAGGTTTGGGGTCAGTAAATTGTTTTAAAAGAAACCGTTTTTATTGAGAAAGGATGCATTTAATTGATCAAAAGAGAAAAATGATGTGTATTTTAGCACATAAGATATTTTGAAGAATGTTGGTCATTGATGGCAGCCATCAACTTCCATAGTAGGAAAAATAAATACTATAGAAGTCAATGGCTACCGTCGACTTTCTGGTTACCAACATTCTTCAAAATATCTTCTTTTGTGTTCAACAGAAGAAAAAAAAAACATATAGGTTTGGAACAACTTGAGGGACGTAAATTTCATTTTTGGGTGAACTCTCCCTTTAGGGCACCCACACAGCGACCCCAAATAACATGATACCAGAGCAACCATGCCAAAAACACGGATTTGACCCCCCACCTCCCCAATTGGCCGGGTTTTGTTGTGAAAACCTGCCAACCCTGGGGACTTCATCCAAACCTTTTTCTTACTTCCCCCAACGAATTTTCTGTAAAAAGCAGTCCAAACACTGTTATCGCCACAAATTAAGATATTTTTGATGAAATACAAGAGTTTTTTTTTTTATCTCCCATAGAAAGCAACATAATTACCACATTCAAGGTCCAGAAAAGTAGTAAAGACATCGTTAAAATAGTCAACGTGACTACAGTGGTTCAACCTTAAAGGGATAGTTCACCCAAAAATGAAAATTTGATGTTTATCTGCTTATCCCCAGAGCATCCAAGATGTAGGTCACTTTGTTTCTTCAGTAGAACACAAATGATGATTTTTAACTGCAACCGTTGCCGTCTGTCAGTCAAATAATACGAGTGAATGGGAACTCCATCTATAAGAGTAAATAAAACATGCACAGACAAATCCAAATTAAACCCTGCGGCTCGTGATGACACATTGATGTCCTAAGACACGAAACGATCGGTTTGAGCGAGAAACCGAACAGTATTTATATCATTTTTACCTCTAATACACCACTATGTCCAACTGCGTTCAGCATTCGCTTAGTGAGGTCTGACAACGGCAGTGATGTCTCGCGCATATACTTCAATGAGTGTTAGACATCACTTGCCGCTGTCAGAGCGCGATCAGACCTCACTAACCGAATGCTGAACGCAGTTGGACATAGTGGTGTTTTAGAGGTAAAAATGATATAAATACTGTTCGGTTTCTCGCTCAAACCAATCGTTTTGTGTCTTAGGACATCAATGTGTCATCACGAGCCACAGGGTTTAATTTGGATTTGTCTGTGCATGTTTTTTTTACTCTTATAAAAGAAGTTCCCAATGACATGCATTATACGACTGACAGACGGCAACGGTTGGAGTTAAAAATCATAATTTGTGTTCTACTGAAGAAACAAAGTCACCTACATCTTAGATGCCCTGGGGGTAAGCAGATAAACATCAAATTTTCATTTTTGGGTGAACTATCCCTTTAATGTTATGAAGCGACGAGAATACTTTTTGAGTGCAAAAACAAAACAAAAACAATTTCTTCTCTTCCTTGTCAGTCTCCTACGCAGTTTACGTTGAAGACACATTGCAGCGCTTCCAGGTTCATGTCTTTACTACTTCTCTGGACCTTAAATTGTGGTCATTTCGTTGCTTTCTATGGGAGATTAAAAAAAAAAAACTCTTGGATTTCATCAAAAATATCTTAATTTGTGTTCCGAAGATGAATGAAGGTCTTAAGGGTGTCGAACGACATGAGGGTGAGAAATAAATGACAGAATTTTCATTTTTGGGTGAACTAACCCTTTAAATCTACTTTGTGTCTCACATTTTGAAAATCTAATAAGATTTTAAAAATCTTTTAGTGTGTGCCAGGCTTTAGCAAGACAAAAGAGTTTAAAATGTCATTTCCACCACATAATGCTTTTCAAACACTATACATAATGTGCGATGGGCTGGAAATGTTCAGAAATGCATGTCCACTCCTGGACATTATTGGAAGACAAGTTCAATAAACTTGTGAGAGTGTGAAAAAAGTTATTTTTTAAATGTCCACAGGGCTGAAAGTGCTGACAGTTGAAGAAACACCCATATATGGGCACTGATCCAAACTCAACATTAAAATAAGAGCATCATGAATCCGTTCCAGGACAGGCGCTCCTGACGGCTGACCCCTGAGAGCGAGTGTCAGACGCTTATTCAGGCTGAACACAGGAATGT